>NC_136961.1:37899067-37964945 GCF_032717465.1 Coenobita brevimanus | reverse complement strand
TTGGAGGGTTGGGAATGGTCACCCTTCTTAGGGACTGGCTGAATGAGAGCAAACTTCCAGCAAGAAGGAAAGGTACAAGTTGACAGACAAAGGCGAAAGAGTTTACCTAGGCAGGGTGTAAGCACAGAAGCACAGTTCTTGAGAACAACAGGAGGGACCCCATCAGGCCCATATGCCTTGTTAGTACTGAGGCCAGTGATGGCAGAAAATACATCAACTTAAGAAATTTTAATGTCAGCCATGAGGAAGTCAGAGGGGGGAAGTGATGGAGGAACAGCACCGGAATCGTCTAAGGTGGAATTGGAGGAGAAAGTCTGTGCGAAGAGATCTGCTTTATTAGTAGAAGAAATAGCTACAGAACCATCAGAGTAGAAAAGAGGAGGGAAGGATGATGAGGCAAAGTTGTTAGAAAGATTTTTGGCAAGGTGCCAGAAGGAACGGGAAGAATTCGAGTTGGAGAGTTGAGAGCATTTAGTATGGATGAAATTATTTTTAGTAGAGCGAAGAACAGACTTAGCACGATTCCGGGCAGAAACGTAAAGACGATGTGATTCAGGGGTGGGTTGGCTCCGGTACCTTTTGTAGGCCTTCTCCTTGTTGCGGACAGCATTAGAACAAGCGTGATTAAACCAAGGCTTTCTTGCATTAGTCAAAGGATATAAGAAAGGAATGTATGCTTCCATGCCCGAGAGAATAACCTCTGTAATGCGCAAGGCACACTCAGATGGCTCACGGCCATGGAAGCAATAATCATTCCAGGGAAAATCAAAGAAGTACTGCCTGAGGGCCTCCCAGTCCGCAGCTCCAAAATGCCACAGACGACGCTTCCCTGGAGGGTCCACAGGCCGTACCGGAGTGATAGGACAGGTTAAGGTAATAAGGTTGTGATCGGAGGAGCCCAACGGAGAGAAAAGATTAACAGAGTAAGCAGAAGGATTAGTTGTGAGGAAGAGGTCAAGTATGTTGGAGCTCTCTCCAAGGCGGTCAGGGATACGGGTAGGGTGCTGTACAAGCTGCTCTAGGTCATTAAGGATAGAAAAGATGTAGGCTTGTTCACCAGGTGGATCCGTGAAAGGAGAGGAGAGCCAAAGGTGGTGGTGAACATTGAAATCTCCTAGAATGGAGATTTCAGAGAAAGGAGAAATGGACAGAATGTGTTCCATCGTAGAAGTAAGATAGTCGAAGAATTTTTGATAGTCGGTAGAATTAGGGGATAAGTAAACAGCACAGATATATTTAGTCAGAGAATGACAGGAAAGCCGAAGCCAGAGTGTGGAGAATTCAGAAGAATCAAGTTCAGGAACACGAGAGCAAGATAAGTCGTTGGTATGTATACACAACAGCCACCTTTGGCTTTGAAATGAGTATAGAGAAAGTAGGAGGATACAGAAAAGGGTTTGCTGTCAGTTGCCTCAGACAGCTGAGTCTCCGTTAGAAAAAGAAGGTGAGGTTTAGAGGAGGAGAGGTGGTGCTCAACAGAGTGAAAGTTAGATGAAAGGCCGCGAATGTTGCAGAAATGAAGAAGAAGAGAGTCAGACAGTGGTTCCAGGCACCTCGAGTCGTCACCGGGAGAGGGGCAGATGGCGGGGGCATTTATGGTCCCACCCCCTGGGGACTCCGAGGCTGGGTGAATTGACGCCATTTTTGTTGAATTTAGAATAGGAAGTGTAGTGTGTACTGTGCATGTAGTTTGGTGAAGATAGTTAGAGAAATTGTACTGGAGAGCATGCTGGCCTACTCTCTCTGTAACTGAGACACTGAAAAAGTTCAGCAAAGGGGGATGGTCAGGAACTAGTCCTGAGGGCTGATGAAACGGGAGCTCCAGCACTCCCTGTCATCAGCTTTCCATCCACCTCGGGAGTACTGCCCTGCTCGACTGGTGCTACAGTCTACTCCACTTCATATAGGGTCGAATAAACAAATGTCGATGAAGTGACCGTTCCCCTCCTAATAGGTCAATGAAATTTCGCCCATTTTCTTTTTTCTTCAAGTGTAATAAATTAATGGGGTGGGCGACTTGACTCTTGCAAAATTTTTATTTTCACATTGTGAGGCTGGGACACCCTAATATATATATATATATATATATATATATATATAAGTGATTTAGTGGTTCTCTGTATCACCCCATACATTATTGTCAGTGCTTCTTGTTTTATTGTCCTCAACGCTTACCATTGGATCCAGGTACCCAAACCGGCCCCATATTCTGGTTACGGCTGAGGAACTGCCTTATCAACCCGCGGTTATGGTGGACGACCCAACATTGGAGGGAGGCAAGCGGCTAACCTTCAGTGGCCCGGCAGCCAACGTCATGCAGATTGTTGCAAGATACATGAACCTCACGTAAGTTTTTATTATCAGTCACTAAAGTGAAGTCTTAGATATGATGCCATTTGAATGCACGAAGATCATTCAGGCAGATAATATATTTTTGTTCAATCCCAGTCATCCACTGGAACATGATACATATAAGTAGGTTGATGTCTACAGTAGGTTGCCTTTGGTACTGCTGGAAAATTGTCAAGTGTTTTGCCACTGAGAGAGAATCTCTATGAGGTTCTTCAGGAGGATAATGTATTTAGATTATCCAGCTTATGATATGAATCACATATTCGACGAGTTAATCCCAAGTTTTTCGTGCACTTCATCTCTCTTTGGACCTAACAGATTCTTAGATGTGTCTCCTGTTGTGATTAGTATTCGCAGCCAAGAATATTGAAGCTTGAGTGACGAGTGGATGGGGTGTGACACAGATCTGCTGGACACTGCGATGCTTGGCGATTTAGTTTTGTTTATTTCCTTTTTTTCTGAAAGCGTTGTAATTTTTGTCTGCCTGGAAGTTCAGAGCAATGATGATGGATTTTTCTAGGCTTGATCAGGAAAAATAAAAGAACAACCTCTACATTAGTGAGTGATAAACCCAAATCACAATGGTTGTTATTAACCCCTTCAATCTGATGACGTAATTTCTATTAAATTCTTGATATCTCCATGCGATTATATTATTGTTCACACCACACACTCCAGTGTCAAACATTATCATTCCTTGTAAGTTACACAACCACATTTCATATAAAAATCACACCGTCACACTTCTGCCACACCACAACTGCTACACCTCCCAGTGCCATACTTTATAGGGGCCACACTCCATATTCTCAGACCTAGACTGCCACATCAAACTCTCCAACAGCAGACACGACACAAGATTAGGGGCCCTTCCCTACCAGAAAAGGGCAACAGCATCCTTCGTTTGCAGTATATTACTGTCTACAAGCACAGCTTTACTCTTGTTTTTGATTAGTGACTCGTGTTCTGGGTGCAGAGTTCCGTTCTGTATAACATTTTTACTATACTTGCTATGTTTATTTTCCCTGGATGATGACCCTTCCAGTTTTTTCAACTCTGGCCAAACCTAACCTAGACTTACAGGTTAACTTAACTGACTAGCAGACTAACCTAGCCTGATATCTAGAAAGCAAAGTTAATGTGACTTATACGTTTTGGAAAAAAAAAAAAGTGCCAAAATAGTACACAGAACAGAAATCAAGTCCTAGGTAGTCCTGACGTCCCTACCATCCAAATTCCGCGCCAGAGAAGGACCAGAGCCACAATTCAAAAGCATGTGAGATGGCTGTGATTCGAGGGGATTGAAAAAAATCTGCGTCTCACGATGAGTGGTGCTTGTTCCTCTGCAGTAGGAAGGGCGTCGCTTAATCCCAGATGATGCCACAAGTAAAGAGCGACTAATGGCCAAATTACTAATCTAAATGACGGAAGCTGTTTGTAAGCCGTGTAGTTTCAGGTCATCCAAGGAACAGCTATGGCGTTTAGATGTTGCTAGTCTGCATGCCATGTTATAGGGTACACCAAACAATGAGATGGAAAGTACAGATACATTTTAACCTCAACATGCTTATCACAAATGAAAGTAAAAACTGGGAGATACCTTACCCATTATGATCCCGGTTTTAATACCTTTGAATCAAATGAAATTTTTGTAGTTTAATCTTGGTACTCTCAGATAATAATATTTTACTCAGGGAAGGCCTCTTGTACTGAAGAGCTTAATTTAAGTTGTATCTAACCCTTTTCCAGTTCGCAAAGTGTACCCTTCTTGAATAAAAATTCATGTAATGCAGTTGAAGATGTTATTAATACTACACTTACTTTCAGGTACACATACAGGCGGCCTGCAGACAACAGCTGGGGTGCTTTACGGGGTGATGGATCCTGGACTGGCATGATGGGCCTCATCATACGTGAGGTGAGGCACTGCAGCGGCACAACATAATGCCCATTATGATACTTATTTCTTATAATTTTACTCAAAGGGAAGTTTTGACGTTAATTCATCGATACTTCTGGCATATTCTCGCGTTTACGCTGCCCTAGAAGTCGACATGGAGATAGCTTGCTCAGAATAGGAAGCATTATGGTAAGCTTGTTTTCCACTGACAAATATCACAACCCCATTTCAGCCTTGTTCATGAGAAGGCAAAGTTAGGTTGGAGAATATTCAATTTGACTAGTAATCAAGACGACTCGTTCCTATCTCATAACTAGAGCATATGAAACTTACAGTAACACAACCATAAGTGTGCACTGAAATTGTGAGTGACCCATTTTCGTCAGATAGAAATAAATGGACTATCCTCTACATCTGTTGCCAGTCGAACACGGTTACTTAATATGGTGTGTGGCTTGCAACTTGAGATACTAGTGTTTAATCGTGCACAGGCAAAATATTAAAGAAAACATCAAGCTCTAAAACAACAACACTTAAATGATATCTATTATTTTTGTTAGGAGGTTGAGGTGTCGCCTGTACTATTTTTCATGAACCACAACCGCAACAAGGTGATCGACTACACTTCCTATGTTTACACGGGAGGCTATGGTATTCTTGCTGCCCGTGGTCATCCTAAGGTGCACCCGTGGGGCTTCCTGCTTCCTCTGTCACCACTGGTATGGGCGGGTGTGTTTACAGCGTTGGTGGTAGTCATCAATGTCATGCTGGTCCTGCCATCTTTCCTTCCCCAACATGCTAATCAGCCACCCAGGCAGGAGACCAACATCTTCAACTGTGTTCGGGTCCTCCTTCAAGAAGGTAAACTTCTTAATGACTGTTAGGTGAGTGGACTAAACAAAAAATAGATGAATAGCAAAATCAAAAACTGAAACGTGTTTCATGTTTCTTATATGATATGAGACTGTGACCTGGTAACCAGTGTTGTAGGTCTCGAGACCGGTCTTGGTCTTGAGACTGGCCGTGAGACTAGTTTGATGTGGTCTTGGTCATGATCTTGGTCTCGCTTGTTGTGGTCTTGGTCTTGATCTTGGTCTCGAAGCTTCTGATCTCGGAGTTTTGGTTCAAGACCAGGTCGAGACCAGCATTACAAAGTGCATCGTGGCATGGGGAAGGTCTGTTTTTTTGAGGGGAAGGGCTTAACCCTTAGCCACTGGGGGGTTCCCGGCTGCAGCACACTCCGCCCTACGGGCGATTTCCGAGATTTTGGAAAAAATACCCTTACTTCAAACCCTTATATCTGCCAAACTATAATAGCTAGAAAATTCAATGAAAATTCATAAGACTCATCAACTTTTCCTCTTTCCAATGAAGTTATCCCGAGGTCTCTAGGTGATCCCGTCGATGAGTAAGGATGAGTTGAAGATGAGTGGTTTTTCAAGTTTTGACGCTCGGCTCCAAGCGCGGGCCACTGGCCTTGGTGTTGGCCCAGCTGGCTAGCGTTGGCAGCACTGATTGGAGTGGTGATTGTAATACTGCCCAAGCGTCCTTGGAATACGGAATATTCCACTCGTTTTTTCTGCTCCTCCTTACTCACCACCATGAAAATGAGTCATCACTCGGTTCATGTGGCTCACCCAAGGATTTACTGCCCACACCACCATGCTACTATGCCCCGTAGGTGTGTGGGAAAAGAAATATCTCGTCGTTTTTCTGTACTCATTTCTTCTGTAAAAAATCATATTTCTCCTTTACTAAGACACGTAGAACTGCACTTTACATCACGATTACGGGTAATTGCACTTTGACAAGTAAATGCTGTTGCTCTTTCACGCATTATCGTAGAGTATAAGGTAATTATTTGTACTGTAAATCAGACTATCTATCTATCTATTGTCAGACACATCAATCTGGTTCGGGGTGGCCACAAACAAATCGCCTCCACGTCGCCCTGTCCCCCGCCATTTCACTGCCCTGCTCCCAAATCACACCCCCCTCTCTCATATACCTCTCCACCCCATCCCTCCATCTCATCCGCGGCCTCCCCCTCCCTCTTCCCATTCCACCTCACTCACATACACTCTCTTCGTCAGTCTTTCATCCTCCATCCTCTCCACATGGCCAAACCACCTCAGTGTATTCCTCCTAACGCTTCCCATCACATCCACATCCAGACCACAACGCTCCTTTATATCCTCATTTGTCAGCCTGTCTCTCCATGTGACTCCACAGGCTCCTCTTAAATAACTCATTTCCACTGCTCTCACTCTTGACTTGTGTTCTTCCAGCAACGTCCAAGCTTAACTTCCATACGTTAGAGTTGGTATCACAATACTGTCATGTAGTAACTTTTGCACTTCCATGCTCACTTCCCTGCTTCTTATCACTGCTTTCAAGGAACCAGCAACCATGCTTCCCTGCTGTACCCTTTCAAGCACTTCACCCTCCAAACCTCCATCCTTACTCATCACACTACCAATTCCTCACCATCCAACCTCGCTGTGCGTTCACTGACTTCACCTCTCTCAAAGACCATCACTTTACTCTTCCCTACATTCACCTTTAGATTCCGTTTCTTACACACTCTCCCAAACTCATCCATCAAGTCTTGCAGCTCTCCTTCGTCTTCACTCAACACAGTGTCATCTGCAAACAACAGTACAGGGAGTTTCCAAACACTACCCTCTCTCACCAGGGCCACTCCAATATCCACTACCCTACCTTGTACCTCTTTTATTACCCCATCCATGTACAGATTGAACAACCATGGAGACATGACACATCCCTGTTTCAACCCAACCTTCAAAGAGAAAAATTCACTCATTTCACCATTCATATGCACTGCAGCCTTAGCACCATCATACATACTCTTCACAGGATTCAACATCTTCCCATCTACTCAATATATTCTTAATACATTCCACAATCCTTGTCTATCCACCCTGTCATATTCTTTCTCCAAATCCATGAAAACCGCATACAACTTCTTTCTCTTCTCTTGAAACTTTTCCACTAAAGATCTAAGAATGAATATCTGATCTACACAGTCTCTTCCCTTCCTAAAACTTCCCTGTTCTTCTCCAACTAATTCCACTGTTCTTTCGCTACCTCTGTCAATAAGTATCCTACCATACACTTTTCCTATTATACTAAGAAGACAAATGCCCCTATGATTACCACACCCTTCATTTTCCCCTTTTCCTTTGTACAAGGGAATAATTATACCTGACTTCCAATCCTCAGGGACTCTACCTTCCTCCCAGGCCAATCTGCACATCTTCCACATCCATTCTACTAGTATCTCTCCCCCATGCTTCAGCATTTCATCACACACTCCATCAATTCCTGGGGCTTTCCCCAATTTAACTTTCTTCATTGGTTCCACAACTTCTATCCTACTGATTTCTTCCTGTCTTCTCACCTCCCTCCTTCTCCCAGCCATTCCCCAGGCACTTATACTCTCATTACTTCCATCCTCTATGTTCAACAATTCCTTAAAATGTTCTCTCCATCTGCTCACTTTTTCTCCCTTCTCCACTAGTAATCTACCATTTTTATCTTTCACTCCCCTGCTAACTTCACTTCCACCCTGTCTTACTCGTTTCAGCTCTTTCTAGAACATTTCCTTACAGTCCCTCCACTTTACACTCAAATTCCTTCCAAATTCCTCATCCACTCTCTTCTTTCTCTTACTAATCTTTTCACCTCTCTCTTTCTTTCTACATATAACTCTGTCTTCCGACTCTCAACTTCTTCCACGCCCCTATTTTTCATCCGTTCATTGTATGCCTTCTTCTTTTGTGCCACAGCCTGTCTCACCTCTTCATTCCACCACTCTGTTCCTTGCACCCCCCTCCGTCTTCTCTTCATCCCACACACCACGTCACATGCTGCACATATTTCTACTGTGAATATCCTGCACACATCTTCCACATCCCCCATCTGCTCCAATTCGTATTTGCCCAATCGTTCCTCCACTTCTCTCTTATACTCTGCCTTTTTCTCATCCTCTTGTAACTTTTCCACTCTCCTTACAAATAATCCTTCTTCCAGCCTTCCCTTCTTCTATTTCTCGAGCTTTTTTGGATCTTGATTCTGGCCACCACCAAGTAGTGGTCAGAAAGTCCACTCCCCCAACCTCTATAAGCTCTTGCATCCATTACACATTTTCGCATCCTTTCATCCACACACACAAAATCAATCATTGCCTTCCTTTCATTCAGTTCACCACCCACCCTTCTCATCACTCGCCATGTATACCTGTGGATCATTTTGTGCCTGAAGAGGGTATTGAATATCACCAACCCCCTCCCAGCACAAATGTCCACTATCGCACTGCCATTCTCATCTATCTCAGCAGGCACACCCCACTCACCAACTATTCCATCCACCTGCACATTCACTACTTTACCATTCATATCACCGATCAAAAACACTCTCTCATTCCTTCCAAACTTTTTCATGCACACTTCCACATTTGTCCAGAACTCTTCTCTCACTCTGCTTGCACGATCTTGCATTGGCGCATACACACACACAATCGCCCACATTTGTATTACAACTTTCAATCGTACCCACACAATCCTTGACCCAACTGATTCATACTCTCTTATGCTCTTCTTCCATCTTTCACTCACAACTATACATACTCCTTCTTTTGCCCTCTCATTCTCACCTACTCCTGCACATATACCCCATCCATACTCCCATTCTCTCACACTCTCACCTCTCCATTTAGTTTCAGTTATTCCGCATACATCAACTTTCGCACCCTCAAGCACCTGGACAATCTCTCTCTTTCACCTCATCATTCACTCCCCTTACATTCCATGTTCGAATTACCATGTCCTTTGTCCGGTCCCTGGTCGTCATCTATTGGTCAGTCCTTGTCCGAGGCTTATTGTTTGTCTTTTTAGTTAGTTGTTTTCCTGGGAGGGGCACTAACCCTCCGCCAACCCTTTTAATCGCCTTTTACAACAAGCAGGGATAATGTGGGAGTATTCTTGAAAAAAAACACCTACTCCCAGGGGTACTAATCAGTTATAGTGAAAATCATATAAATGTTTCACGCAACTAACATTATTTGTACTTCACATCACAGATACACTGATGCTCATATTTGGCACAAGCCCCCTGAGTATTGAGTGAAATAATTTAGGTATACCGGAGCAGGTATTGTTCATTGTGGCCCACTCACAAGTGGTTTTCTTTCAGGTAACAGGTAGGCAAACTCAAGGTATATCCAATAATATTCTAACCAATATCCAATAAACAGTATCAACTCCCGTATTGCACTTACTATAAATCACTTATATGCACTTGTAGAACTTATAAAAGACTTATATCTTGGCACTTTCTATAATTCACTTACAATATCACACATTTCACTCATTTATGAAAATACACAAACTTCTGCACTGCTGTACACTATTTACATTTCCCCACACACCTACTGAGTACTCATACCACTCCCGAAGGGCCTGGTTGTGGAGATTCTGCCCTTGAAGTGGTAGGCTGAGGTGTGGGGGAGTGTAAGCAGGCGGCGAGAGTGTGTGGGAAACGGCTCTGCGGCGTTTTTTTCCATATATGACCGCCAAGTCCGCGGTCACTTTCCAAATGTCCTGGGTCATCTTGCACCTCCTCATCGCCGAAATCATCACTTTCGTAGACTGTCCCTTCCTCCTAGAGAAGTTGGAGAGCCCTTTCTGGTATCGGAGAGCGAGTAGGGTTTGGAGGGCGAGTGAGCTCACTCTCCACGTGGTAGCTTTTTTTCTCCTCAGAGGATGTACTCGTGCTGAGTATACGAGAGGAGACAGTATCATCAATAGCACATTCTATGGCGCTATCACTAAGCCCTTTACGTGCCACTAGGGGCAGAACTTTCGCGGGGATTGATGAGGCAATCGGCCCTTCATGTGGTGGGACAGAATCAGATGATGTCAAGGAAGATGACATGGCTCCTCTCGCTACCACTGCCAAGTACAAACTGAACCACGCTACTGCGGGGTACCTGGGGGTCCTACCTACCCCGTAGGTATCATAGAAAATGAGCCAGCGCTTAAACAGTGGTGGGAAGGCGACTGCGGTATATCAAGTCAACCGGCGGCCCTCCACGCCCTGAATCCTGTTGTGCATACATGTCAGCCGGCGGATAGGGGTTAATGGCCATCACCCTCAAGGTGGGGTGGCAAGCCAGTGTTGATATACAGTACTAAACTCATCAGCTACTCCCGCAGCACACAACACTGCCAATCTAGGGGGCCAGACATGGTGGGAGCATATGATAGAAAGGTCAAAGGTCGGCTAGATGCACCTCCTCACCTCTGACAATCAGCACAGGTCTTATGTTCTCACCCTGGTTGGCGGCTTGGAGCAGATCATATGTCATTGCCCTGAGCTGGTACAACTGGGTGTAAGCTCCAAGAGCCAGGAGGTGTCTATAGGAAGGTACATCTAGCCCAGGGGTTCTTAACCTGGGGTCATGGACCCCCAAGGGGTCCATGGATGGGATACAGGGGGTCCGTGAAGGTCAGAATAATTGAAAACAATTTAACGAGATTGCGTGATGCCATTTGGCATCATTAACTTAAAAAAACAAACAAACAAACAAATTCGAAGTCTTGAAGAATTCTGGTGTTCGTTGACACAAGCCTACCCTCATCTGGCAAAGCGAGCTATGGGTGCTCTGATTCCGTTTGCAACCACATACCTTTGTGAGTCAGGGATTTCAGCACTTGTTTCTATCAAAATGAAAAGTCGAAATCAACTGGATGTCAACGATGACATGGGTGTTGCCTAGTCAAAGACCACTCCACAATTTCATCTTATTCAAGCCAAACAGCAACAACAACTCTCACTGAAATGAACTTTTGAGCCGATTTAAAGTTTTGTTTTGTATTAGTTTTTGCATGAAAAAGAGTGAGAAACATAATTCTTTGTAAAGACTGTTTTATACTTTGTGATGCACTGCGTGAGGTAGTTTTCAATGAAATAATGTATATTCATTGCATGCAAAATGCTGCGTTTGTGCTTATGTGCATTTTTGTAGGGAATGGGTTCATAGCATTCACCAGTTTCTCGAATGGGTCCATGACTTAAAAAAGGTTAAGAACCACTGATCTAGCTGATCCGTGAGATCGATGATGGGAGGGCGGGATGGGGTGCCCTCCTCTGTCTGAGGAGGGGGGGACTCACCGACATCCTCCTCAGCCAGGGAGCCGGTCAACGTTTCCTTGGCCATGGAGGCAGTGTGAGTTGAGTCCTGCTCCTCCTCAGACATTGCTGGCGGATGGTGGACTTCTGCCGTGGTCGTTGTCGTGGTCGTAGCATTGGTCGGGTCCGGGGTCAGGTCGGGAACCTGAGAGGCAGTCTGTCAGTTGAGGGGGGGCCCTCCAGTCTAAGCCTCTTCCTCAGAGTCTGACGAGGAGCAGCAGATCGTGGTTGGTGAGCCCGACGCTCCCGTCGGCGAGGGACAATGTGTATATTGTGGGCAAAGCACTCGGGGATGATAAGGCAAGGCAGCCCATTCTCCTCGAAGATCTTTGGGTGGAGAACGCACAAAGCCCTCTTATCATCCCCATAGAAAGCCTTTGCCGTCGCAATACACATCTCCACAACAAGGTTCATCTGTCCGGAACTCCTAGGATCCCTGGCCTGACGTTCCCGAGCCGTGAGGCACCGCCGTGCATGGGCAGAACCCTGCACGGCTACATCACGTGGTCCAGTAACATCCCGGGCATCAGGACCCATGGGGGTTCCAAATATACTCAACTCCACCGATTCTCTGTCACCTAGGGAGCGTTGGAGGTGCCGAGAGTTTGGTTTAATGAATGCCTGGTGGTGCACAAAAACATCATTGCCAGTATCCTAACGTGTGATGAATCCATACCTGCCATGACGTTAAACCAAACCATGGTCCCCTGGATCTTCTGGGCGGTAGAAGACTGTGGCTGGCTGAATGAACCCCTTAACAGGTCGCAGGCAATGTCAGCACGTCCGTCTTGCATGGATACTCTGGTCGCTCTCCTACTTCTCAGGGAAGGTCAGAATTTATTATCATACATGGAGAAAAATCATGGCTGATTCTGTTCACGGTGCGCCATACAGCACTGTACTGTCTATAGATACTACCTGGCTAGTGCTAAGGTGATGATGCATGAGCTAAGCCATGCAAGCGCCGATAGAGTGCTTGCAAGTCGAGAAAGCATGCATGACGTGGCCATTCTCGCAATGATAATCTCCGTTTGCATGCACACGTTTGCAGCACTGTTCACCTCCGTGTACTTCATATACGTGTATGGTGTATGCAGGTCCCGGACCCTTCATACACACACACCACAGGTTTAGGTAGTTCGCTCGGAAAATGTAACCACAAAAATTTCCATTTTCCTATGTTTGTTTCTTCATGCCAATGAAGCAATGAATGCAGCAATATTTTACCTAAATGTTCAGTTGTTCACACATATTAAATTCTGTAAATATATTTCCTTCTTTACATCGGCGTAGCCAGGATTTTGGAGCAATGGGAGCCAAGTCAGACATCAGTGGCTTCCAACCTTTCGAGTTATGACCCTTCAGAGCTTCCAAATGGCTATCATGGAGGCCTGCAATGACTCCTGTGACATTTTTAGAAGAAATGAATATTTTCTAGTGTTTCACTGCCACCCTCATATTTCATACAACTTATTCACCTATGAGCGAGGGGCCATGGCCATGTGGCCCAGTGACGTTTCTATCTATCTATCTATATACCTAGGCTGCTTCCCCCACGGGAAGGGAGGTAGCCGAGATTGGTCGACATACTCCCAATTTACTCATCCACTCAAACACATTCATTCGCATCTTAGCCCCAAAGGGGAGAACGGACAGATTCTCACCACACCACTCTGCACAAGGGTCAAACGCGCAGTGCAGTCAATGACATCTGCAGCAGGGCCCAACAGCAGAGCTGGTTTACCCCTGCCACATCATAGTAGACCCATCTCCTTACCCACACCTGACCTGATCAGCTGATCAGACAAATGCGGGAGTATATCCCCCCAGCCCTAC
Source organism: Coenobita brevimanus (assembly GCF_032717465.1). Lineage (NCBI taxonomy): Eukaryota > Metazoa > Arthropoda > Malacostraca > Decapoda > Coenobitidae > Coenobita > Coenobita brevimanus. The sequence goes on along the minus strand of NC_136961.1, from coordinate 37,951,645 downwards.
ATCGTCATTTATTCATTCACAGTTTCTCTCCATTCACTTCTGTCATGCACAGCCACTCTTCCTTGCTCAAAGGACATCCCTCTTGCATCCAACGATCTCTTCACACTGGGGCTGACAAAGCATCTGTAGTAGCAAGAAGGGCAGTGAGCAGGCTCGAATGAGGACCCCTTAAAGAGGGAAAGTTAGTGAAAACTGTTCTCTTAAACAAATAGTGGGTATGACCGTAAGAACTATTTGGAGCATTTGTGGAAGTAAAATATATATATTTTATATTTATGAAAATTTTTTTGCTTCCCACCTCTGCATCCCGAAACCCCATCGGTCTCTTGTGTAATTATCCTGAAAAACAGGTAGTCCCCCTCGCCTGTTTGCGAGAAACGAAAGATGAATATGTTGTGTATGGAATGACTGGGCACAGGCAAAGCTCAGAGAGAAGTACAATAATTAGTCTTCCGAAAACCAGCTTCCACATGAGGAAGATACAGCTATCCATGAGTACGATGGCATTGATAAAGTATGCAACACCATACATTATAGCTTCAAAACCGTAATTTCAGAAGTTTAAAAAATCAAAAAAACTTTCAAAAGCCGTAACATCGGTGTGCAGGGACGTAGAGAGCTATGACCGCGCCCTGGGGTGCCGGGAAAACGTTTGACACGGGCCAGAAAAAGAAGCAAAATTTTCACAGTCCTGGTGTGTGCCCTGGTCCCTCCATACTCTTGAGTTTTGGCCCCGGAATTTATCCCCATTGCCCTCTTCTGTCTTTCATTCTTCTTAGTAATTGTCATCCCAGAAACTTCTTGACCTCATTCAATTCATGTGAGACAATCAGCTTAAATTCGTTTAAAAGGTGTTAAGTATCGCATCGATACATAATCTGCAACTGGGTGATTAGGGTACTAGTGCACTCACTCGAGGGGCCGAGACGGCCGTCAAAACTGGCCAGCAGTGCAGCACCTGCAGGCTGCAGCTACTTTTCATTCATTCAGCAGACACATAAATTCTTGGTCTTGGTCTTGATCTTGGTCTCGGAGGGTCTGGTCTTGATCTTGGCCTCGGAAGATCTGGTCTTTGTCTTAGTCTTGGTCTCTGAGGGTCTGGTCTTGGTCTTGGTCTTGGTCTCGAGGTGCCTGGTCTTGACTACAACATTGCTGGTAACACTACATGGCAAAATCTTGATGGATATGCTTTAAGTAACCATATACTGTATAGCCTAATTATTATTTTTTGAACAGCATTGAGTTAATTACTTGCATGTAACAAACTATCAGCCTCATATCATACAGGGACACCTGATGTGAATTTCTGGTGCCGTTTTTACATTCATGATTTTTTAGGACCAAGAAATGAACATATGTTGTTCTGGCCAACAGATATAAGGAAGACTAGGGAGTGGTGGTGGTGGGAACGTGTGGCGCTGGGGGTTTGGATGATGATGATACTGGTGCTGACACAAAGCTATGTGAGTAACCTTATGTCACTCCTGGCCGTCAGACACATCGATAATCCATACCAGAGCCTCAGGGATGTCCTGGATGATGACATTAAAATTATGATTGTGGAAAACACAAACCTTCATCATTATTTTCGTGTAAGTATTGGTGGCCAAATAAATTAAAGACTCTGCACCTTGTTATTATTATTGTTACTCAGCGGGATTAACAATGTTACTCTGAAGAGTAAAGGATATTTGGAGAAAGTGTCCTTTTACCAAAATAATGAATTAGTTATGGTTAGTTTGTCATTTGTATAATTTTCAGTCGTCAAAATATGTATTTATTTCTTACCAATTAAATAATGGTGCATACATAGGAATGTATGTCAGGTAAGTGCAAATAGTACTAAGTTATTTCCAGTGAAAAAAACGCGTCTTAAGAGCAGGTTCATCTCTTTTTTTCTCTTCTTATATACTGTATTGAGCTATAAAATAAAATTATCTGCAAACTTCTTTGAGGATGATCCATCATTTCATCTGCTCTGTGTCATTTGCACAAAGCAACCGGAAACGTTACAGCTCTCTTCTTTCATTTCAATACTTAAGATACAGTTTAAGTATGATTCGCGTCATATGCTTCCGATCGAAACCACTCCATGATGAGCCACAAAGGGACTTAACAAAGAATCCAGACTTAAGCACAAGGTAGACAATATTTAAACTTATGTAAGAAAATTCATTATTTTATACTGATATGATCCACATGACAGATTTCCTATCACTACAACAGCTGAAATCCCTGAGTATTAACGAAACAGAGGTGGGTTCCTTGTCCTCTGGGCTGTGTGATCATTAGTTTTTGTGGTTTTCTTTTCCAAATATTGGATCCTATTCACCTTATTTATAACAGTGCAAATATGTTGATGATATTGACGACGACGATGAAATTGATCATATTATACTAACCCCATCATTTGTATGATGCCTAATAATAATAATAATAATAATAACAATAATAATAATAATGATAGTAACTGATAATGGATTCCTATTGTGCAGTCATATTAAAGAAGCTTCCCCATAACCACTAAGATATAAGTAATATGAACAAGATCTGAAGACCCCAGGTAACCTCTTGAGTAACATCAACAAGATCTGGAGACCCTAGGTAACCTTTTGTGTAACATCAACAAACTCTGAAGACCCTAGGTAACCTATTTTTTTAACATCAACAAACTCTGAAGACCCTAGGTAACCTCATTTTTAACATTAGTAAGACTTGAAGACCTTAGGTAACCTCTTGTTAACATCAACAAGATCTGAAGACCCCAGGTAACCTCTTGTTTAACATCAGTAAGGTCTGGAGACAAATTTTCGATGAACGCATGTATAAATTTTACCTTCGTCTCAGTATTGGTGGTTGGGCGTGCCCATCATCCACTCACTCAGTGTAGAGATGCCAAATGATCTCTACACCAAGTGACAAGCCAAATGGTTTTCGGTACCCAGGAAACCACTTACTACGTGGGTGGTAACCACATAACCGGGGTTTCTGGCAGGGCTGAGTGTCCCCCATATTCTATCTCTATTGTTAGACGTCTTAATTCCGTAAGGGGTGGACACAAACAAATAGCCTCCATGTCGCTCTGTCCCCTGCTATTTCACTGCCCTGCTCCCAGCTCACACACCCCCTCTCCCATATACCTATCCACTCCATCCCTCCATCTCATCCTCGGCCTCCCCCTCCCTCTCCCCCCCTCCACCTGACTCACATATACTCTCCTCATCAGTCTCTAACTCTCCATCCTCTCCATACGGCCAAACCATCTTAATGTGTTTCTCCTAACGATTCCTATCACATCCACATCCACACCACAACACTCCTTCACTTCCTCATTTGTCAGTCTGTCTCTCCGTGTGACTCCACATGCTCCTCTCAAATAACTCATTTCCACTGCTCTCAGTCTTGACTTCTGTCCCTCCAACAAGGTCCAAGCTTCACTTCCATATGTTAGAGTTGGTATCACAATACTGTCATGTAGTAACTTTTTCACTGCAATGCTCACTTCCCTGTTTCTTATCACGGCTTTCAAGGAAGCAGCAACCTTTCTTCCCTGCTGCACCCTTTCAAGCAATTCACCCTCTAAACTTCCATCCTTACTCATCACATTACTCAAGTACTTAAACGCACTCACATTCTCCATTTCCTCCTCATCCAGTCTCGCTGTACAATCACTGACTTCACTTCTCTCGAAGACCATTACTTTACTCTTCCCTACATTCACCTTTAGTTTCCGTTTCTTACACACTCTTCCAGACTCATCCACCAAGCCTTGCAGCTCTCCTTCGTCTTCACTTAACAACCCAGTATCATCTGCAAACAACAGTATAGGGAGTTTCCAAACACTGCTCCCTCTCACCAGGGCTGCTCCAGCATCTACTGCCTTACCTTGTATCTCTTTTATAACTCCATCCATGTACAGATTGAACAACCATGGAGACATAACACATCCTTGTTTCAATCCAACCTTCAAATAGAAAAAGTCACTCAGTTCACTATCCACATGCACTGCAGCCTTAGCACCCTCATACATACTCTTCACAGCCTTCAACAACGTCCCATCTACTCCATATATTCTTAATACATTCCACAATTCTTGTCTATCCACTCTGTCATATGCTTTCTCCAAATTCATGAAGGCTGCATACAACTTCTTTCCCTTTTGTAGAAACTTTTCCACTAAAGATCTAAGAATGAATATCTGATCTACACAACCTCTTCCCTCCTAAAACCTCCCTGTTCTTCTCCAACTAATTCCTCTGTTATTTCCCTAAATCTGTCAATAAGTATCCTGTAATATACTTTTCGTATTACACTAAGAAGGGAAATGCCCCTATGATTACCACACTTTTTTCCCCTTTTCCTTTGTACAGGGGAATAATTATACCTGACATCCAATTCTCCCGGACTTTACCTTCCTCCCAGGAACAATCTGCACATCTTCCACATCCATTCTATTAATATCTCTCACCACACACTCCATCAATTCTCCATTTTAACTTTCTTCATTGCTTCCACTACTTCCATCCTACTGATTTCTTCCTTTCTTCTCACATCACTCTTTCTCCCAGCCATTCCTCAGCCACTTATACTTGCATTACTTTCATTCTCTATTTTCAACAATTCCTTAAATTGTTCTCTCCATCTGCTCACTTCTTCTCCCTTCTCCTCTAGTAATCTACCAATTTTATCTTTCATTCCCCAGCTAACTACTTTGGCACCCTGTCTAACTCTCTTTACCTCTTTCCAGAACATTTTCTTATATTCCCTCCACTTTACACTCAAATTCCTTCCAAATTCCTAATCCACTTTCTTCTTACTCTGTCTTACTAATCTTTTCACCTCTCTCTTCCTTTCTACATATAACTCTCTCTTCCATCTCTCAACTTCTTTGACGCCCCTGTTTCTCATCCACTCACTATATGCTTTCTTCTTTTGTGCCTCAGTCTCTCTCACCTCTTCCGTCCACCATGCTGTTCCCTGCATCCCCTTTCGTCTTCTCTTCACCTCACACACCACCTCACATCCTGCACATATTTCTTCTGTGAATATCTTGCACACACCTTCCACGTCCCCCATGTGCTCCAATCTATATTTACGCAATTGCTCCTGTACTTCCCTCCTATAATCTGCCTTTTTTTCCATCCTCTTATAGCTTTTCTACCCTCCATGTACGAACTACTTCCTCCTGTCCTTCCCTTCCCCTATTTCTCCATTTTGTTTGGACATTGATTCTGACCACCACCAAGTGGTGGTTCGAAAGTCCACTCCCCCAACCTCTATATACTCTTGCATCCCTTACACACCTTCTCATCCTTTCATCAATACACACATAATCAATCATTGCCTTCCGTTCATTCAGTTCACCATCCACCCTTCCCATCACTCACCACGTATACCTATGGATCATTTTTTGGCTTAAGAGGGTATTAGCTATCACCAACCCCCTCCTGGCACAAATGTCCACTAAAGCACTGCCATTCTCATCCATCTCTGCAGGCACACCCCACTCACTAACTACTCTATCCACCTTCACATTCCCGATTTTTACATTAAAATATCCAATCAAAAACACACTCTCATTCCTTTCAAACTTTTCTAAGCACGCTTCCACATTTGTCCAGAACTCTTCTCTCACTCTGCTTGAACAATCTTGCGTTGGCACATACACACACACAATCACCCACATTTGTAGTCCAACTTTCACTCTTACCCATACAATCCTAGAACCAACTGATCCATATTCTCTTATATTCTCCTTCCATCTGTTACTTACAACAATACACACTCCTTCTTTTGCCCTCTCATTCTCACCGACTCCCATGCATATACACCATTCATACTCCCATTCTCTCACACTCTCACCTTCCCATCTAGTTTCAGTTAATCCACGTACATCCACTTTCACATCCTCAAGCACCTGGACAATCTCTCTTTCACCTCATCATTTGCACCCCTTACATTCCATGTCGCTATCCATACCGAGTCCTTTGTTCTGTCCTTAGTCATCAACTTTTTGTCAGTCCTGGTCCAAGGCCTCTTGTGCATATTTTTAGTTAGCTGTTTTTCTGGGAAGGGCATTAACCCTTCGCCAACCCACTTGTCGTCATGTAGGGAACACGTGTTGATTAGTTATAAGGTTACCACACAGCGTTGTACATGCTTTCCTGGTTTACAGGAAATCATTTGGCTTGCCACTCAGTGTAGAGCTACCCCCAAAACAGGGTATCAATACACTAAGTGGGTGGATGATGTGCGCCCCCAGAAGCCCCTATCCAAAATCACTTAATCATGGTAGTTGTTTCAGACTGCCTCAGAGGGCCCAATACCTGCTCAGGGCCCAAATCAAATGTCCAGATTTGCATGACCATGTGTAACGTGAGAGATGTGAATGAGGAGAGCAAAAGGGTGGAAGTGGTGAATGTGTTCAAGAGTGTGAGATATGCCGTGATGGCACTGTGTGAAATGAAGATGAAATGGTGTGGAGGAGTTGGAGGGTGTGAAATGTGTAAGATCGGGAATGAATGGGCGAGGAAGATGCAAGGAAGGCGTTCCTCTGTTGATGAATGAGGTGTGGCAGAGTGTGTATGAATGTCAAATTCAAGTTTGAGAAGGTGAAAGTGGCGGTGATTGTAGCAGATGCACTGTGTGAGGACAGGAGTGAGAGAGAAAAAGACAGGTTTTGGGATGAGCTGGGTGAAGTAGTGGTAGAAATGCCCAGGAACTATAAAACGATCGTAATGGGGATATGAATGGAAGAGTAGGCACTGGTCCTGAGGATGAAATAATGGGCAGTTATGGAGTACCAGGAGAAAATGATAATGGGAAGCAACTGAAGGATATGCATCAGGGAAGGAGGTTGTGCATTTGTAACTTGTATTTCAAACACAAAGATGCACATAAATATACGTGGTATAGAGGGAACGGGGATCATGTTGAAAGAAGCCTGATTGATTACATGCTTGTAGAGAGGTCGATGTTGGGAATGGTTGCTGATGCGACGACCGTGAGTGGACGATGTGGAGGTCTGTCAGATGATATGATTGTGATATGCAAGACCAAGTTGAGAGGAGTGAGGTGGATCACGAGAGAGAGGAGCAGTCAGGGAGAAAGACTGAAAGTTGAGAAGCTGAAGATCAAAGAAATGGCAGATGATTACAGGACCAAAGCAGAGGATAAGTTAGAATCAGTGAATCAGAATTAAATGAATCCAGACAGACTGTGGAATGCATATAAGGACTGCTTAGTTAGGAGTGCTAAAGCGGTGTGTGGTATGGCAAGAGTAACAACAAAGAAGAAAGGAATGGCATGGTGGGATGATGAGGTTAAGACAGCAAAGGAGGAAAAGAGAAAGAAGTGGCTAGACTGGTTACAGGACAGGGGATCAGTTGAAATTAGAACTGATTATATTGAGAGCAAGAACCACATAAAGAGACTAGTGAAGAGAAAAAAGAAGGAAGTAAATGATGATCTATAAAGAAAAATGAATGCAAACTACTCAGATAATAGGAAATTATTCTGGAAAGAGGTGCAGAAATGTAGAAGTGAAAGTGGAAAGAAATGTGATGGTATGAAGGATGTAGGTGGTAGATTATTAACCCATGGAGATGGAGTAAGGACCAGATGGAAAGAATGTTATGCTAGGCGTTTTTAGGTCGACTTCTTGTCCTAGAAACTCTAGCTGTTGAGCCTGGGTTCTCTTTCGAGACTGGAGCTAGAGTACACTATGAAAGGAACAGGGCATAAAAACTGTGGTCACGTGTATTATCTTAATTTACACTCCAATGGATACAATATAAACACAAATAAAGAGCAGTACACTATTCAGTCACAAAATCACTGTGTAGGCTAGAGGACTCTGACTGGGCTGCTGAGATCCTGTGCTTTACAGGTGTCAGCCTGGTGTAGGAGGGGTCCCGTAAGGTGTTCCTTCTCTTAAGGGACATGGGATGACCCTCAGGGTCAGCGGCATCTTCTGTGGGCTGCTGGGCAGCGTAGTGAGAGGCCCTCCTCTCGTGGGACCTCAATGAGGTGTCTGGTCCTCTGGACTAGGACCAAACAAGGAGAGTAGGCGCACTTGCCTGCGCCCACCCTGGGGAGGAGGTTGTCATCATCTGGGGCTGAGTAGGTCATGCTCCAGGGTCTCAGGGGCACCTCTGGGAGTCCAGGGGCTGTGGTCTCCCTCCCGTCGGGCTGCCATCAGGGGTAGTCTACAGCGTCGCCTCCAGCGGGAATCCATCAGCTGGTCATCTCGCCCTGGCGCCAGCTGGACTGCACACACTCCCAGGGTCACTATGGGGCCTAGCCAAACCTCCTCCAGCCAGGAAAATTCCTCCTGGAGGATGCCTCTGTGGGGAGAAATGGAGGGTCATCCCACTCATCCACAGGAGGGCTGGGCTAAGCAATGGATGTCCTCCAGAAGGGAAGTCACAAGGGGCTAGAGACAATTGGTGTGGTGTCTCTCCCTGGCGTGGCAGATGGCCGTCGCTAAGGTCCAATGGGCAACAGGAGGAGGGAGGCTGATGGCCGTCACTGGGGCCCTACTTCCAGGCAGGACTGTGAACGAGGTGCAGCTGATGGCCATCACCGGTGTCCTGTCAGGGGCGTGAATGGCAGTTGAGGTGCAGTTGATGGCTGTCACTTGCCAGCTGGTGCGGCTGATGGTCGTCACTGGAGTCCAGCTCCCGAGGCAGCTGCAGAAGGAGAGGGGGCAGTACCATTTCTCCCCAAGTGCAGCTGATGGCTGTCACCAGTTTCTGCAGAGGAGGAGGGGGTTGCAGCGGGTGAGCGGCTGATGGCCATCTCGGGTTTTGTGCGGCTGATGGCCATCACGGGTTTTGTGAGGCTGATGGCCATCACTTGGATGCTGCTTGGGGCTGAAATATTAGCCCCACCCTGAACCTGGCGAGGGCTGGTCTGGCTGGAGGGTAATGTATCAATACTGCATAGCCCTTGCTGAGTCTCTTCCGGGGAATAAGGGCAGAAGGTACTAGGGGACATAGGCCCGTACTGTCTGGATAACACAAGCACCCTCAGAGCCCCTCCGTGGTCTCCTCCTGGGGGGGTGTTGCCATGCCCCAGTGGTGTTATGCTATGGTGTGTATTGCACCACCATCTTGGGGGGAAAAGTCACGTCCCTGTGGCTGGAGGTAGCAGGTCTCTGTGGTGGTGGTGCTGTGGGTTGGTGTTAGGCTATGGAGGAGGTTGGTCCAGTGTGGGATGGCTAGGTCTGGGTCCTGGCGATGGGCATATGTAACATAGGTGGAGGCCTGAGGTGTTTCCTAAAGGAGTCCAAGGAGATGACGTGTCCCACACACGTGTCGTTTTCTTTCGTAGGTTGGGGCCCAGGTGACATGCTGTACCTTCATGGCTGGTGGTGGTTGGTGTTTGGCGTTTCTTGGCTGAATGCTGGTGACTGGTAAGGTGGTGGGGGTTTTATGCAGCCACCGAGGGTAGGTGCGGCTCTTTTCCCTGGGGATAAGGGCTGGTGGAGGTTCCACTGGGCCTGCTGTAGTGTTAGTGTTATGGGGGATGTGTTGGGTGTGTGGGAGGTAGGGGAAGTTTGTTCTGATGGTGTAGGTGAGATTAGGGGGCTGGGTGATGGTGTGGTGGAGTATCTGGCCGGTGGGCGTGAAAGACAGCCGGAGCGGGTGGTGGTGGTGACGGTGGGTGTGGGAGGTGAGGGGGGAGTGCAGCTCGTGGTGTTATGGTTGGGTGTGCGGTCTGGGTCTTTGGTGACGACGTGGCGTGGCGGGTGGTAGGGGGCTGTGCTCGTGGTGTGGGGTTGGTGGTGGGTGTGGAGTGAGGTGGAAGGGGTGGGGGGGCCGGTGCGGGTGTGGAGGTGGCGGCAGGTAGTGTGTGGTGCTGGAAACGTGGTAGAGTGTTCGGGGGCGGGCTGGGGTTCTCTGAGTCGAGTGGTTGGATTTGCGGCAGTGGTGAGGTGGCAGGGGATGAGGTGTGGAGTGTGGCAGGGGAGCGGGCTGGAGGGGAAGGAGCAGGGGAGGATGGTAGGGAAGAGGAGGGTGTGATATAGCAGGTTTATGAGTCTGACGGGGGTTCTGGAGTGGCGGGTGGTGATGAGGTGGTGTGGGTGATGGGAAGAGGGGTTGTGTCATGTGATGGTGTTGGCCGGGAGCAAATGTACGTGACGGTTCCGATAAGTACGTGGGGTGTTGTGGTAATCTATGGTGACCTGGTAAGGGTTTGGGACGTGAGTGATGATGTAGGGTCCCATAAACAGTGGGGAGACTTTGTTGGGGGTGGGTAGTTTTGTTACTACTACCAGGTCACCTGGTTGGTAGGGGTTGGAGGAAGCGACATCCGGCTGTAGGCTAGATATTTCTACTTTGGTGCAGTCACCTCTTGAGGTGGTGTAAGGGGTCAGGCATGGGGGACGTGGAGGGGGTTTGGAGGTGTTGTCACAAAGGTAGGAGGAGGGGGGGCCTCCCTGCATACCCTTTCATGGGGGGTGACTCCGTCGTCTCGTGGACAGGAATTCATTCACCACTGCACAATCTTGATGTGGGCTGGCCAGTCCTCATTCTTGGTCTCTTCTATTTGGGCGTGCACCTGGTTTAGGAGGGTGTGATGGCTTATCTGGCATATTGCATTCCTTTGGGGCCAGTAGGGGGAGGAGCGTGAGATGCGGTAGCCGATGATGGTGGTGAGTTCTTGCCATATGGTGCTGGTGAAATCTGGGGTGTTGTTTGAGTGCAGGGCTTGGGGAATCCCGAAGCATGGGAAGACGTGGCGGAGGAAGGCATCGGCCACGGTGATGGCGTGGTGTTTCTTGGCCAGGCAAGTGACGAGGAATTTGAGTACATATGTAAGAAGGTGATATTATACTTATAGCCAGCCTTGGGTGGTAGGCGGCCTACTATGTCCCCAGGCAACAACTGCCAAAACTTGTGGGCAGTGATGCTCCCCGATGGGCCAGGTGTGCGGGTGGTGTCCTTGCCTAGCGAGCAGGCCCAGCAGGACTGGATGACTTGTTTGGCCAGGTTGGAAGGGCTAGAGGTCCAATAGGCATCGTTGAACACTTGCAAAAATTTTTTAATGCGTAGGTGAATCCCGTTGTAGAAGTGGAGGTGAGTCATGGTGTCTAGGGCGGTTTTGGGCCCGAGCACTATATGCCCCAACTGGGTGAATAGGTGATCGCCTTGGTGGTGGAGTTTTGGGAATACGTGTGGTGGTATCCGGTGGGGGCGATCCTTGTTACACCATTGTTGTAAGAAATTTGGTTCGACGTGGATGGAGCTAATCGATAGTCAGGATAGGGCATCGGCATTGGTTTGTAGCTTGCCGGGGCGATAGGAAATTTCGTAGTTGAATTCCTTGAGAGTTTCCCTCCCCCTAATGAGATGGGTATTGTGTGTGTTGGATTGCCTTAACCATTGGAGTGATTGATGGTCGGTGATGATGGTGACGTTCATACCTGACAGGTAGGCTTGGAAGTGTTCCAGTGCCCATATGATGCCTTGGCACTCTCATTTGGTGGCAGTGTAGTTCCTTTCAGCTTGGTTGAAGGTGGTAGCACAGGCGATGTGTGCTCCCACCCTTCCTGTACCTGGGCAAGTACACCGCCAAACACTACCAGGGACACATCTGTATATAGGTGAAAAGGCATGGTGTAGTTGGGGAATGCAACGATTGGGGTGGTAACGAGTTTGGTCTTCAGGTAGTGGAATGTTGCTCTCTATTCGCTGGTTCAGGTAAAAGACTTGCCCTTTTTGGTCATATCAGGCAGGGGCTTGGCAATGTCTGCAAACTCCTTCACGATGTGCCGGTAGTAAGAAGTATGTCCTAAGATTGCGCGGACTTCGTGGACACCTCAAGGGGAAGATCTACGATGGTGTGCAGCTTGTCGGGGTCGAGTGATATCCCTTCGTTGGAAATAATGCACCCCAGGAAGGTGACAGTTCATGCAGCCAGAATGCACTTTGTGGGTCTGAGCTTGAGGCCAGCCTGGTGAATGCATAGGAAGACCTTTCTGAGGCATTGGAGGTGGTCTGCCCATGTCTGGCTGAAAATAATTACGTCATCCAGGAATGCCAGGCAGATTTCCCTGGTAAGGCCATCCAGGACTCCATTAACATGGAAAATGTGGTGGGGGTGTTAGAGTCCGAATGGTAGGACATTAAACTCATAGTGTTTTCCATTGCTGGTTAAAAGCCATCTTCCCCCTGTCCTCGGGGTGTACGGGGACTTGCCAGTATCCCGATTGGAGGTCCAAGGTGGAGAACCACAAGGCTCCGTATAGGGAGCTGTCTATCCTGGCAAGGGGAGTGGCATCCTTGGTGGTTACATCATTCAGTCGGCAATAATCCATGCAAAAGCACATGGTGCCATCTTTCTTTTTGACCAGGACAATGGGGGAGGACCAAGGGCTGGTGGAGGGTGATACGACACCAGCATCGAGCATTTCCTGGGCCTGCCAGTCTTCCTCAGCCCATTGTTTGGGGTTCTTTTGCGTGATTGTTGGTGAATAGGTGGTCCTGTGGTGTGTATTTCATGTGCCAGGTATGTGGTGTGGCCAATGTCACTAGAGCCTGACGTGAAGAGGTCTTGGAAGTCCAGGAGAAGGCAGCAGAGGCTGTCTGCTTGGTGAGATGAGAGGTGTTCAGATAGTGGGGGTTGGGCAGCATGGGGGGAATGTGGGGGTGCACAGGGCTCGGCCTCTTCCATTTCTCCCACCACTAATCCTTTCAGTAGAGTGAGAGGGGTGGTGGAGATGTTTGCTACTTGGACTATTGCGATGTGGCGGGGAGAAAGGTGGGGGACAGGAGACAGGCTGAGAGAGTTCCAGGTGGTAGGCTGGGGGTGAACAGGATGGAGGCTCTGGTGGGTCTGTTCAGATGTCGCCAGGCCTCGTGCTGGGGGGGAATAGTTAGGGAGGAGGAGATGGCAGCTGGGAAGGTGGGGTGTGGAGGGGGGAGGGGGAGGTGGGGGTGAGGGGGTGCGAGATGGGGGGAGAGGGGTGTGTACATGCAGATTGGCTGAGGGGAGGGGTCCGGGGGCTTCTGGAACTGGAGGCGTTGCTTGTGACAAATGATGTTTGTGCATAGCTTCTGCAGGAGATCCAGTCCCAAGTAACCATCATATGCACGGCAGGTTGAGTAAAAAACGATGAATTTGTGTTGGATAGAGACTTGTTGGTGGGTGTCGGTGCTCAGGGCCCAGGTTTCCCCACGTACGGGCAGGGGGCCATCCCCCACATCCATGAGATGAGCTGATGTAGGGAAAAGCGGGCCAAAGTGCCGACTTGTGACGAGTAAAAATGGCTGTAGAGGGAGGATCTGGCCACTTCCATGTCGACCAGTAGCCTTGCCTTCACCCCGTTCAGTCTCATCTTTTCGCAGACTGGGGTGTTGTATTTCTGAGAGGTGGCCCTCACCACTGTGGGGAGGTGCCTGGGCAGGCCTAAAAATCCAGCTGTTGTGGGATCTTCGTCTTCCTCGAGTTCCGTTTCCCCAGGGTCAGTGCCCTCGGCTGGTAAGGCGTCGTCCTCAGTGCCCTTGTTATCCAGGGAGGAAACTTTCAATCGTCCCTGGGTGCACTGGGCAGCTTTTAGTTGTTCTCGGATGTCGTGGAGTGTACTCACGGGTTGATGGAAGTCAAGTTTGTGTTTTCTTTGGGGATGGGGCATTTGTTGGTGGGGTGTGCCCTGGGTAGGTTGGGTGTTGATGGGGGGCTGGTGTGGCCTAAGGGCATCCGTGGTTTGTGGTGTGGTGCTGGTCTTTGGGGGGGGGGAATTTGATTACAACGTTGATCTGCCGAGGGGTGGGGCGGGAGGCTAGGAGACGCTGTATCACTTGAATGTCTTTATAGAGGTATCCCATTGGGTCATGTATTGTGAAAATAATGTTCCTTAATAACACTGGGGATGACCTTTACGAGTGTGTTGAACGTATGTTGTTCCCGGGTTGCTGCATCGGTCTCCGGGTATGCGGCGGTGATGAGTCGCCTGGCCTGGATGAGTGTATCATCTAGGTTCCCATCGTAGGTTAGACTGTCGAGCTGCGACAATGCCACACCTCTTCCCAAGGAGGGCGTGATGGCTTGAATCACTGTTTGGGTGAAATTTGCCCATGTCAGCTCTGGGACGATCTTGGGTGTGATACTGGCCACAGCTTTGCCCAGGAGAGGCAGAGTGACTGCTATTTTCTGCTTGTTGTCTTCAAATCCTATGTCTAGGAGTAGTTTGATCATGGATAGGTATGTGTGTTTATCATATTGTTTTGGGTCGAATTTAGGTAACTGTACGTGAGGTTTGGTTGCCATTTTGCTGACGTCCTTGTTTTGCTTCTCCCTGTATTCTGCCCAGATGAAGAACCACCGCTGGCCTCCATTGTTATACTAGGTGTTTCTAGGTCAACTTTTCGTCCTAGAAACACTAGCTGTTGAGCCTGGGTGCAGGAGGGGTCCCGTCAGGTGTTCTCTCTCTTAAGGGACACAGGACGACCCTCAGGGGCAGTGTCGTCTTCTGCAGGCTGCTGGGTAGCGTGGTGAGAGGCCCTCCTCTCGTGGGGCCTCGATGAGGTGTCTGGTCCTCTGCACTAAGGGCCAAACCTGTGCCCACCCTGGGGAGGAGGAAGATTATTGAGTGTGGTAGTGAAGGTATATGGAAGAATTATTATAGAGAAAGTAAGAGAGATATCAGAAGTCCTAATGAGTGATGAACAGTGTGGATTTAGGAGTGGCAGAGGATGTGTGGGTCAAATACTTGCAGTGAGACAGATAGCAGAAAAGGCTTGTGAGAAGGACCGTAATGTGTATATGGCATTCATGGATCTTGAAAAAGGATACGAAAAAGAGGACAGAGAAGGTGTGTGGAAAGTGTTGCGTTTATATGGTGTAGATGGTAAGCTGCTAGGTGCCGTGAAGAGTTTTCATGATGGTAGTGAAGCATGAGTAAGGGTTAATCGGCATCTAAGTGAATGGTTCACGATCAGTGTAGGCGTACGACAAGGTTGTGTGATGTCCCCATGGTTGTTCAATATATATATATATATATATATATATATATATATATATATATATATATATATATATATATGGGGTGATAAGAGAAATAAAAACACGAGTAATGGAGAGGGGAATAGCGTTGGTAATGAATGGTGATGGATGGGATAGCTCAAATTTGTTGTATGCTGATGATGCAGTACTGCTTGGAATTACCGAACAAGAACTTGGTAGGCTAGTGCAGAGTTATGCTGATGTCCGAGTGTCGTGCCTTGAGAGTAAATGTAGAAAAGAGGAAATTGATGGTTACTGAGAGAGAAGGTGACTCCCAGTGCGATGTCACAGTGAATGAAGAGAGCCTGGAACTGGTGAGAGAGTTCAAATACCTGGGTACAGTGATAGAAAAGAGAGGAAAATGTGCAAAAGGAGTGGAAAGTAGAGTGACACAATGAAAGCTTTGATAAGAAACAGAGGCTTGAGTGTTGCAGCTGCACGAGGATTATATGAAGAAGTGTTAGTGCCAACTTTAACATATGGATGTGAGACTATGGTGTGGCATGAAAATAAAAAGTCAAGAGTAAGAGCAGTGGAAATGGGACTGCTGAGGAATGTATGTGGAGTACAGAGGATGAATAGAATACGAAATAATGTGATTCGTGAGAGATATGGAGTGAGGAAGTCGGGTGACACCAGAACTGTAGAGAGTGTTCTGATATGGTATAATCATTTGGAGAGAATGGATAACAACAGAGTGGTGAAGAAGGTATATCTGAGCGAATTTGAAGGAGGGAGGAGGCTAGGTAGGCCAAGTAGAAGGTGGAAAGATTTGGTGGATGAGTGTGTGAGGAAGAGGGTTGGAAGTGGGTGAGGTAAGGGAGCTATCACTAGCTCGAGCTGGCTGGATGAATGTTGTGAGGAAAAGTGCATGATCAGGTATTTGGCACCCCTTTTTTAACGTGGCAGCGTCCGGACTGACTCTATCGGATACGTTTATATGAAGCTACAGAACGTGGTGAATGTTTTTGGCGTATCCGATAGAGCCAGGATTCTAGGGGCTTGAATGATGAGTGTATGGAAGCGTTGCCCATTGGACAGGGCAAATTTGTCTGTCTGGACATTGCTACTCCTCAACCTGCCCTAGGGTGGGGAAGGAGATCCGGATGATGATGATGATGATGATGATGACTCTATAACTGGTTAAGTGTGTGCTTAACTCTAGCTATATTCCTTTCAGCTAATAAGAGCGAGCACATGTATATATCTGGAAAGTTACTGCTTTAAAGCTTTTGTGGTTATCTCTCAAACGTGCTTGAAGGAAAAAACTGAGCAGATTTGAATTCGGTACTTTCCACTAGGCTCCTTGGCAAAATATTGAGCCAATACTATTCAGTAACCATTATTATCATAGGATTTTCAACCAAATAGCTGTATCTCAATGTGTTAATGAGATACTTCATTTTCAACTAGAGGTCCCCCCTAGGGCAGAATCACACCAGCCGCCAGCCAATACATATCTAGCGCGGTTCGGAATATGATTCTGACCTTCACCTACCTTCACCAGTTTCGAAATCGTAGATTTTTATCCCTACTACACACTTGTAAAATTTTGTGATGATATCTTGATCGGGTTTGCTAAGTTATCGTGGTAACAGACACACAGACCTAGACCTACTTTCACCAATTTCAAACTTGTGATCGATTTCTTCCCCTACTACACACCTCTAAAAACTTTGTGATGATATCTTGAGCAGTTGCGAACTTCGCTATCAAGGCTGGTAAATATACGATTATCAGAATAATGATGAGTATACGACCTTAAAAACAGGTCAAGATATTTATATTTGGCATAGGGGCACAAGGTACCCTAGGTTACCCTAGGGTACCTTCATGTATATCATGAAGATCGAAGAAGACGAAAATGTAAAGAAAAATAATAATAATAATGACTAAAACAGGAAGATTCGCCATATATATGGCGAAGCTTAATAATAATAATAATAATAATAATAATAATAATAATAATAACAATAACAATAATAATGATAATAATAATAATAATAATTAATAATTAATACTTATCTCCACGAGATACAAATATTGAGACAATTTTTTAGCTGGAGGGGTTAGATATAGTCTTCAGAAACCCCTTCACAATGAAACATCTTTCTATACTTGGAAAAAAATCGTATGGAGGCTACAAAAAGCTACCTGTCTATTGCCAGATGTGTTATTGCCGCTAGGGGTATCCACAAACAAATCGCCTCCACGTCGCTGTCCTTTGCCATTTGGCTGCCCTCATATCAACTCACACTTTTCCCTCGCAGATCTCTCCACTCCATCCCTCCATCTTATCCGTGGTCTCCCCCCCCCCTCTCTCTCTCTCTCTCTCTCTCTCTCTCTCTTCTGCACGTGGGTAAATGATCTCAGAGTATTTCTCTTTCAATCACAGCCACATCAACCTCACAACGATTGTTATTTCCTCATCTGTTTTTCTTTCTCCATGTGACTCCACATGTAGCACCATTCGAACAGGGCGGTACTTCCGAAATGGATGGCAAGATGGTGACAGGGAGAGCTGGAGCTCCCGTTTCGCCAGCCCTCAGGACCTGGTCCTGACCATCTTCCTTTGCTGAACATTTTCAATGCTTTCTCTTACACAGAGAATAGGCCAGCATACTTTCATAATGCCTCTGCCTTCAACTGACTACACCACACTACATGCACATTAGGTATCACGCCTTCTATTTTCATTCCTCATTAGTAATGGCCGCCGCATTAACATCAACAAATGTGGTGGTATCTCGGATTGCCACCACCGGCAGGGTAGGGCTGGCAGCACAGGATCCTCCTGGTCGCTATCAAGCGACTGCGCCAACAACGAGTATTGCAAACAAAGTTCATGCTTGTCAGTGTAGAAGCACAGGTTCAGCCCTATGCTTCACCAAGATCCGTGGTCTTAGTACCTATTTGAATTCAGCTCACTTTTTTCTTCACCCAGTATCCCCTCTAGCTCTGTTCTTCACAGAATCCCATATCTCTCCCTCTACTGAACTATCCCCATTTTGTTCTGGTTACCATCTCCTCACAACTTCCGTAACAAGGGTGGCATCTGTTGTTATATCAAATCTGAATTTGCAGTTGACACAGCTTTGAACTTCACTTCAACTAATTTTGACAATTCACTGTATAAACTAAATTATCTAAATATTACCAAATATATCTGTGTAGTCCATTGTTCCCCCAATGCTTCTTCAAAACTCAGTGTATTTGACTCCACATCCTCACAGTTCACTAACCTTAACCCGCCACATGCCAGTGCTGTTTTAAAACCTTCTGACATAATTCCGTGGCCAGTGCCAGTGCCGTTTTAAAACGGTTTAAAATACAAAACTTCACAGTGACCGCATTTTTAAAGATTCACAGGTAAAAATTGGCAGGCATGTAAGGTAACCGTTCCTCTACCATCCCCAAGGCTGTCAAGGCCATACATTCACTCGCTCCCCCCCGTCATGCTCGCTCTGCTTCACTCTGCCAGTGTGCCTCACCCAGTGCTGTACATAATGAAGGCATTTTGTAAATATTTTTATGTAAGTGTAAGTTGTAAATATTTTCTTGTAAGTGTAAGGACTACATAGTGAAGTCAAGTCGTAAATACCTCCTTGTAAGTGCCAGGACTGTACGCAATGAAGTCAGGTTGTACCTATCTTCAAGTAAGTGTAAGATAATGCATTGACAGTGAGAAAGACATGCAAATTGTGGTAGATCCTGAAGTAATAAGCAATCAGAAACGTGTACTGAACATTGCTATACCTTCCCAGCATAAATACCTGAGTATATCTTACATAGAGAACAGCTTTCTCTCAGGTACATGGTGAGTGTAAGAGAGCGCTTATACCTGTACACAAGTATGCAGGACTCAATATAACTCATTTCCGAGCCTTGGTGAGCATTTTAATGGCGAAATTCGTTGTTTCCTCATCAAAATCTATCATTTTAGCCCCCCCCAAAAAAAACAAGGTTGAAAAATGGCCAGCACTGGGGTGACCCATTGAGCTAAAAATAGCTGGCACGTGGTGGGTTAACCTCACCCTTAGCACTGATATTACCATTTTGGGTGAGTTTAACATACATACTGTAGAATGCTTATCATATTCTGCCAAGACTGACGATACTTGTCTAGAATGCGAGCTGTTTGCTGAATCGTTTAATCTCATGCAGTTAGTAAAGCAACCAACCAGAATACCAGATAATCCTGACCAAAATGCCTGTCTTTTTGATCTATTCCTGACAGACAATTCAGATCAATACAGGAGAGAAGTACTGTCACCACTTGGATCCTCTGACCACAGTCTCATCAAAGCCTCATTAGTCGGCTCTCCCAAACTTCCCCTTTCTGAACCTGTCAGGGTGATCCAATGGCACTTTGACAGAGCAGACTGAGATGGAATCAGAAATTATCTTGCTGACATTCCATGAAAGTCTTTCTTCTCTAGTGACATCAGTTCTACTTTGTCCAACATTAATGACTTAATACAAGTTAATATGGAATTGTTCATACCAAGTCAACAGTTCATTTAAAGATCGAACTCCCCAAAATGGTTTGATAGGAATTATGCCAGAGCAATGGGCCTAAAGTCATTAGCATATAACTATTGCCAATTATAAAAAAAAAAAAATCTGAATCACACAGTCAATTTAAAGGTGCTAGAAACCATGAAAAAGCAGTAAAAAATCTCACTGAATCAAACTTTCTTCACAACCAAGCAATCAAACTACTAAACATTCCTAATGACAGTAGAATACTCTGGTCAACTCTCAATTCTTTCAATAATAACTTTAACAGGCCATCACCCATTCTCCCAATAAAATCTTTAGATGGCAACATTACAAACGACCCCCCATGGTAAAGCGAATATCTTTGTCAGTACATTTGCCAGAAATTCGACATTAGACGAAGTCAGCCAGAACGTCCCAGTACTAAAACTTGACTCTCCCGATAATGTTCCACTTAAAATACAGACTAGATACGTAAAATCCATCCTAGACATTTACCAATCAACAATTTCCTCCAAGTGTTTTGAAAAAGTGCTCCCAGAACTTGCCTCTGCTCCAGCTAAATTATTCAGACCTGCATATGTACACATACTTGTTCTTTCCCTATTTCTTGGTAACAAGCCAATATCCACCTAACTCCAAAGAAAGGAAGTTCCTCTGATCCCTCTGATTACAGGCCAGTAGCTATCACGTCTCCTCTTGGTAAAGTATTTGAAATTGTAATGAATAAGCACATAGTTAAACATCTTGAATCCAACAACTTAATTAGTGATAGACAAAATGGATTTTGCCAAGAAAGATTCACCAAAGATATACTCAGTCTCCTGACTCACACCATCCATCAGTCAATTGACCACCACGGAGAAACTTATGCAGTAGCCATTGATACAGTATATCTAATGCTTTTGACAGAGTGTGGCACTGCTCCCTGCTATCCTAAACTCCCTTACAGTACTATGGACTAACGTCTTTTGTTCCCCTGATTTCCTCATATCTCAGCGACATAAAGATACAAGTAAATCATATATATTCCAATTTTCACTCACTTAATGCCGGCGTGCCACAAGGATCAGTTCTGGTTCCAAACCTATTCTTAATTCTTATTAATGATCTCACATCTGTCACCCATAACCCCACACATTTATGTGCAGATGACTCAACACTTCACAGTTCATTCACACTTAAACACCCATTCACAATGTTTATCATCTCTAACTCACAACTCTTCCCCTGGGGAAGGGGGTATCGAATACTTCCCCAGTATTCCCTCTTGTAGTAAGAGGCGACTAAAAGGGACAATTTTATCTACACTCTTTTTGCTATCCCTCCTTCCCTTGTACTTTGTCTATCCTAACCCTCTGCATTTTTTTTCTTTTAGTTAATTTCCTCGCTCCACTGTCTGGTTCCTGCAAGCCACTGGCACTGGCTCCAGGGTAAAATATTTTTCTGCCTAAGAAATCTTGATGAACTCTGGTTATGAAGCAAAGGCCCTCAGTTCCGTGCAGCCCTTAAGTTGGCAGGGGGTGCTAAGAATCCCACGGTGTAGGAATAAGTTTATACCTGTACATCCAAAAAGAACCATAAAAATAGGAAATTGGAATGCTCGAACTCTCAGTTAGGCTGGCAATATGCAAGAACTTATTTCAGTGTTCAAGGAATACAGTATAGATATTTGTGCTCTTACAGAACCTTGTTGCTTGGAGTTGATAAAATGAATTTGGAAGATGGTATTACTCTATTGGTTTCTAGTAGTACGTTGATGGAAATCATTACCAAGGAGAAGGCTTAATGCTGAGTAGAGATGCTTACAAGGCACTATGTGAGTTTGAGCCAATTAATGAGCGCTTGCTTTATGTTCGTTTAAAATCTGACCATGGTAATATCAGTATGGTGGTAGGGAACGCTCCAACAAATGAGGCAGCTGATGAAATGAAGGATGGCTTTTATGAGAAGCTGCAGGATGTAGTGAATAGAGTGGCAAGACATGTGTTGGCTTGCACTGATGATTTTAATGCGATTGTTGGTAGTAGTAGGGATGGCTTTGAAGATTGTATGGGTAAGGAGGGTGTTGGTATAAGAAACGAAAATAGGGCGCGATTTGGAAGCTTTTGTTTGGCAAAGGACCTTACGATTGGTGGAACTATCTTTGAGCATAGAAAAATACATAAAACTAACTGGATTTCACCATGTGGAAAATATTGTAACCAGATCGACCACATTGCAATTAGCAGAAAGCATAGAAATTATTTGCAAGATGTCTGTGTAAGGAGGGGGCAGACATAGATAGTGATCATCAACTTGTTGTGTCAAAGATTAAAATAAAACTTAAGAGAAACGCCAATGGTAACTGTACAGTTGGTAATAAATATGATTTTCATGAGCTGAGAAATGGTGAGAAAACGAAGGAAAAGTCTCGGTGGGAATGTAGGAACAGGTTTGTAGTCCTGCAGACTGATGGAATCTGAAGACAAAGATATTAATCAAATGTGGAGAGAGGTAAAAGAGGTTTTGCATGAGAATGCTAAGGTTACTATTAAGACAATGGAAAAAGCGAGAAGGAAAAAGTGTATGTGAGATGAAACACGGAATGCAATTCAGAAAAGGAAAGAGGAGAAGTTAAGAAGAGAAGAACAACATGTTGATGTCCAGGTAGCAAAGTACTGGAGTTTACATTCTGAAGTAAAAAGACTCGTTAGACGTGATAAGAGGAAGCTATATGAGGAAAAGGCAACAGAGACAGAAATTAAGTTACGTAAAAATGACGGTAAGAGCACAAGAGCAGCGTATCAGGCCATAAAGGAGTTAACTGGGACTGAAAAGAGAAAGAAGGAAATACCTGTACGAGATAGAAATGGTAACTTGTTGACCAAAGATTTGGGTATAAAAGGAAGGTGGGGAGAACATTTTGAATCTGTTCTAAATAGACCAATCCCAGCTGAAAAGGACATTTTGCCAGCCAAGAGAGCTTTGCTGAAAGAAACAGGGGATATAACCTTGGAAGAGGTAGCAAAATCTATAGAGGAATTAAAGAATTTTAAGGTCCCAGGAGAGGATGGAATGTTTCCTGAAATGCTTAGGGTGGAAAATGATGAGTTGATGAATGCGCTTTTGAAACTTTTTAATGTGGCTTGGGATAATGGTGGAATTCCAGAAGAGTGGTAAAATGGAGTGATTATAAAAATACCCAAAAGGGAGATTTAAGTGTGAGTGGAAATTGGAGGGGGATAACTTTGACACCTGTAGTTGCAAAAGTCTTTTCCAAAATCTTGTTGAACAGAATAGAGCCAGTAATTGATAAAACTTTAAGAGAAGAACAAACGGGATTTATAAAGGGTCGAGGTTGTAATGGTCATATTTTTTTCGTAAGGCATCTAATGCCACAAGCTAATGATATGAAAATGTCACTTAGTATGTTTTGTGGATTTTGAAAAGGCTTTTGATAGTGTTTCACGTGGAGCTATGTTGAAAATTATGAGATTGTATGGTATACCAGAAAAGTTTGTAAATATTATTAGAAACCTGCATGAAGGTACTTTTTGTATGGTAATGATGGGTGGTTCTTTGAGTAATCCATTTGCAGTCAGGTCAGGAGTGATTCAAAGAGTTCTTTCGCCTTTGCTGTTTGTTTTGGTTGTGGATTACGTTATGAGAAAGGTTGTAAAGAGAACAGGTGCAGGAATTAACTGGGAAGAAAATAAGAGGCTGATGGATTTGGACTATGCTGATGATATTGTACTGATTTGTGGAAGTATTTATGAGATGCAGAGGGTGATTGATTGTCTGGTGGAGGAAGAAGAAGTGGGATTGGTAATAAATTGTGGAAAGACTGAAATTATTAATATGAATGTGGAGAACCAAATCAATTGAGTAATAGGGTACAATGTGGTGAAGAATGTAGAAATTTTTAAATATCTGGGAACGATTGTATCATCTAATGGACCATTAAACAGTGAAATTGAGAAGAGGAATAGACAGGCCTGGCGAGCTGTTGGAAAGTTGAAATCTGTTTGGAATAATAATATACTTTCAGTACATACTAAAGTAAAAATTTACAAGTCCATGGTTAGACCAATTTTAATTTATGGGCATGGATCATGGTACAGTACAATTGCAACAGATCAGAAAGTATTAGGATTTGAGGATAAAATACTGAGAAGGATACTTGAGGTTAAGTGGCAAGACAGAGTTACAAATGAAAGAGTATGGGATTATACGAGAGTGGAACCAGTTGATGAATATGTAAGACTGTCTCGCTGGATATGGCTGGGGCACATATATAGAAAAGAAGGCAGTTTAAAACAGGATGTGCCAGAGTGGACTACTAGAGGAAAAGGAGGCAGAGGTAGTCCAGGGGAAACCTGATGGAGGACAATGAAAAGAGAAGCATGAGAGGAGTGTTCGTGGGACCTGAAGGAGATGGCAAGAAACAAATATTGGTGGAGAGAGCTCATCGAGGCCCTATGCATCCCCTGGGCTGCCACAGGAAATGACTGATTGATTGAACTCACAATTCAATACAGCCATCTCCATAAATCAAGACTTATATAGGATCACTGAATGGGGAGAAAATAACCTTGTCTCATTTAATGCTAGAAAAAACAAATATATACACTTTACCATTACACAAATATTGCCAGATTTCTATATTACAATCTGTACTTCTAATATTCCTATCTCTAAAAGTATTGACATTCTCTATGTTTCGCTTGACAATGGTCTCAGCTGAACCTCTCATGTCAGATCACTTACTAAAACTGCCTCAAAGAAACTTGGATTATTGTACATTTTCGGAGCTTCTTCACTGACGAGCAGTTACCTATAGTTTGTAAGAGTCATGTGCACTCCCAGCTGGATTATTGTTCATCCTTGTGGAATGGATGTGGAGAGGCTGCACTAAAACAACTAGACAAAATTCAGAACAAAGCTGTTAGAGTAATTAATAACCCTTCTATTATAAATAAACTACCTCCAATACAAGTAAGAAGGAATGTTGCCTCCCTTGCATTATACAGATACGTTTATGGAAAATTCTCAGACAAAGTTGCATCCATTATGCCACCACTCCATGCCTTCCCCTGTGCTACACCGGCATCTGGCAGCACTCATGACTGGAATGTCACATCGCCATGTTGCAGAACTTCTGCCTATCAGAAATCTTTTATTCCCCGAACTGCATCTTTGAAACTCGCTTTCCAAGAGTTGTTTTCCTCCCTAACTTCAACCTTCAGCTGTTCAAGTCCAACTATTACAGACTTTTAATGAATGGAGGACACCAGAAATCCGGTGTATGGATTTTTTTTTTTTTTTTATGTTTTTTCTTCCTTTGCTCTGTAAAAAAAATAATAATAATTTCCACTGCTCCCGGTCTTGACTTGTATCCTTCCAGTAGGGTTCAAGCTTCACTTCCGTATGCAAGAGTGGGGATCATAATATTGTTATGCAGCGACTTTATTTTTTACTTCTGTACTCAATTTCCTGTTCCTTATCACTGCTTATAATGAACCAGCAAACTTTCTACGCTGTGTTACCCTTTCAAGCACTTCCTCCTCTAAACTTCCATCACTACTCTTGACAGGCCCTAAGTGCTTGAATGCACTCACATTCTCCATTTCCTTATCATCCAGTCTCACTGAGCACTCTGTGACTTCATTTTATTTCAAAGACCATAACCTTACAATCTACATTTATTTTTATATTCCGTTTTTTACATACACTCCCAAACCCATTCACCAAGCCTAGAATTTCACATTCATCCTCACTTAATATAGTATCATCAGTAAACCACAGGAGAGAGAATTTCCACACCCTACATTCTCTTATTACAGACAATCCAACATTCACTGCCCAACCTAGTATATCTTTTGTTACTCCATCTACTCGTATATACAAACTGAACAACCACGGAGATATGACACACCCCTGCTCCAATCTAACACTCAGAAAAAACAATCATTTCATTATCCATGCGCACTGTAGCCCTTGCGCCATCATACACACTCTTCTTGGCACTCGGCAAGTTCCCATCTACTCCTTATATTTTTATTAATTTACAGATTCCTTGTCTATTCACTCTCTCATATGCCTTCTCTAGATCCACGAAGTTACCACAAAGCTTCTTTCCCTTCTCTAGATACCTTTCCACTAAATATCTAACAAAATAATATCTGATCTACGCAGCCTTTTCCCTTCCTGAATCCCCCCCTCTTCTTCTTCTCCAACTAGTTTCTCGGTTATTACTCTAACTCTCTTGTTACGTATCGTACCATATATTTATACATTTCGCATTACACTGAGTAAACAAACAGCCCTATGACTGTCGCACACTTTTCTTTCCCCTTTCTCTCTGTATAGGGTACTATGTCAGTGGTGGTGGTCAAGTGTAGACGTGTTCATTTGAGCTCTGATAATTTCAGATATTTGACGTATTTTCAGTCATTTAATTAATTGTTCTGTGCGATAAATACTAGTGTGAGGTCTAAGAATAGCACCATATATAATCTTGTGAGTAAAGCTTCCTATTGTTTTTTATCAAAGCATAAATATGTGGTGAGGATGAGTGGACGTGAGGTGGATGAAGGTGTCAAACCCAAAGGTAAACAAAGAGGAGATTTCAATTGCGGGACCTGCAGAAGTATAGTAAATAATAAGGATGAAGCACTGGAATGTAATCTTTGTGGAATGTGGCACCATATTGACCGTGAGGATGTAGGAAAAGATGTGTATGATTTCTTGAAGAGAAATGCTGTGGCCTCTATTCATTGATATTGTAACAAGTGCAGTTTGGTAACAGTCAGGATACTCTCACATGTACCAGCATTCTCTAAGAGACAGGATGATATAGAAGCTACGTTAATAGCACTAGAGAAGGTTCAGTGAATAAATCTGAGATAGTAATGAGGGAATTAAATGAGGTAAAATCAAACGTTAACACAGCAGAAGAGCCAGAGAATAAAGATGAGGATGTTGTGAAGAAAAAATAATGAAATCAAAGTAAAAGTTTCCTCTCAGACCTTATCAGATCTGGAGACTTACAGGGATGAATTAAAGAGAGAAGCAGAAAAAATTCAGCAACATGTTAGTGATTATCAAGCTACTGAGAATGACCTGATAAATGAGACTGTAATCCAAATACAGAATAGGATTGACAGCAAGAACAACTTCATTTTTGGAGTGCCAAATCAAGTAGGGGAAAACCTCAACCTGTCCTCGATCTGACAAGATCAAGCAGGACAAAGCGATTTTCCAGGAGGTATATGAGGAAATTAGTACAGAAGCCTATGAAGATGATGTAATTGACTTAAAAATACAACAAGGTGGCAGAACCAAATATAGAAAGGAATTAAAGCCAATGGGGAGACCAATATTGATTACCCTAAGGGAAGGAACAAAACACAAGGTGCTGAAAAATGCCTATAAGTTGAAGGTTGCAAAAAGTGGAATAATAAAAAAGGTGATAATCTCTCAAGACAAGAGTAAGGAAGAAAGACAAAAAACAAGGAACTAAGAGAGGAAGCTAGAAATAAAAATTAAAATATTAGGAAAATTGAATCGCAAAATTTTTGTGGTGAGGGTGGAACCGTGGGACAGACATCTGGTGAGGGTAAAAAGGAGGGAAAGGACAGAAGGAAAAGAAGGGACCAAGATAAGAATCAGAAAAAAACTGCAGTGAAAGAAGCCAAGACAGCTGCAAAGGCCAGAGAGATATCTGGAGCAGAGCATGGGATAAGGACACCCACGTATCTGAAGAAGGGGCAATTACCACCACGAAGAATGGGAAGAGAATCATGATGGGGAAAGAAAAACCCCTAGTGGAATCGAATCAGGTTTAAAGGTGACCCAGACCTATCAGAATAGTGTAAATAAATTCATTATAATGTTTAGTAATGTGGATGTTTTTCTCATGATAAGTTTAATGAACTAAAAGCCAGAATATTGGAAAGCAAGGCTGATCCACATGTTATTGCTCTACAGGAAATTAGACAGAAAAATTATAGATTAAAAGAATGTCAGTAGAATATAATCTTCATGGTTATGAGATGATTAACAAGAATGCCATAAATGCACAGCAAGGAAGAGGATTGTTTATATATGTAAGTAAAGATGTAACTTTTAGTGTGATAATCTTGAAACAACAGGACTATGAATATATGTGTATAGAAATGAAATGGGTGAAAGAATCCATATTAGTATACAGGAGTCCAAGTAATAACAGAGTAGCGAGTGACAAACTTTTTGCAGTATTGCAGGAGATAAATAACCATAAAATTAAGCACACAATAATATTGGGGGATTTTAATTAACCAAATATCAATTGGAAAAAGAGCACCACGGCAGCAGGAGTTAAAAGCCTGGAACACAGATTAACAGAAACAGTGAGGGATTGTTTTTTGACCCAGCATATTAAGAGTTCACACGACTGAGAGGTGGGAATAATGTAAGTGTAATTGACTCGCTGTTTAGTAGTGATGAGGAAATTGTGGATGACATAGAATTAGGAAGTCCCTTAGGTAGGAGTGATCATGCATGTGTAACTTTCACATGCATAATTGATTTATATGAAAGGTCACATAAAAATTATGTGTAGCCTACAGGTATGAAAAAGCAGATTTCGAACTGATGAGGAAAAAGCTGAATATAAATTGGATGGACTATTTTGGTCGTAGTAATGTTGAAGAAATGTGGAAAAAGTTTAAGGATAAACTCGAGGAAGTGATAATGGATTGTATCCCAGTGAGAAAATTTAACGACTGTGCAGCTTCAAAAAAAAAAAAAAAAAAAAAAAAAAAAAAAAAAACCATTAACAGGAGATAGTGGACAAGAATTGGAAGAAAGAAAAGGCTCTGGTTCCGAATGCAACAAATCAAACATAGGTTAGTACAAGCAAATGAAGAAGCTGTCACCGACAGAGAGTATCAAGAAGTGGATGAAGAATATAGATACATCAACAATCAGGTCAGACGTGAAACAAGGAAAGAGGTGAAAAATAGAGAAAGAGATATTGGTAAACATCTGAAAAAAAATCCCAAAATAATCTGGATATGTGGAATGGAAAAGTTAAAAAGAAGGGCAGGTATCCCTGAATTATATACCAAGAACTTAGGCAAAGTGAAGTTAAAGTCAGACAAAGAAAAGGTAGATGTCTTAGCAAAGTATTTCAGTGAGATGTACACAAAGGAACCTGAAAGGGAAGTGCCACACCATCCAACAAAGGAGGTACCAGAACTGTCTTCAGTAGAGTTTCACCTGGCACAGATAAAACATGCCATTACAAACTTTGAAAAGGAATAAATCCCCAGGACCATATGGACTGAACCCAAAAATTGTTAAGGAAGGATGTGACCAGCTTGCTGAGCCCCTGAATTTATTATTTGAGCATTCGTACAATACCAGTCAATTTCAACAAGATCGGAAAATTGCATACCGGTATGTAACAGCTATCCTCAAACAGGGATATCGCTGCAACCTTGGGAACTACCAATGTGAGTATAACAAGTGTGGTCTGCAAGTTAATGGAGTCATTAATTAGAAAAAAATCATGAACCAAATGAAGACAAATTATTTAGTTAAAGGCATTTAGGCTTTTGCCAGGAAGGTCAACAACTCTTCAGCTTATCAGTGTGATGCACCAGTGGATTCAGATACTAGAGGAAGGTGATGTAGTGGATGTGGCATACTGTGATTTTATGAAAGCCTTCGATAGAGTGCCACACAGAAGATTACTTGAAAAAATTAGAAGTTACAGAGTAAAAAAGAAAAATGTTTGAATTGGATAGAGGCCTTTTTGAAATGGAGACAACAATGTGTCATTGTGGACAGTCATAAATGGCAAGAGCTTAAGAGCGGAGTTCCTCACGGGTCATTCTAGGACCAGTGCTGTTTGTCCTGCATATTAATGACTTTCCGGAGGTAACTGAGAATGGTAGTGAGTTGTACTTGTATGCAGACGATAAAATGGTTCACAGGCAGATTAGGAACCAGACAGACACTATAAAGGTGCAAGAGGATTTATCTGCCATCAAGAGATGGTAGGAAAAAAGGCTACTTTTGTTTCACTCTAAGAAATGTCACCACATGAGAAACAGACCATCAGAGACCAAAGACAAGGGAGACAGTATGGTTGGAAAAATGCTAGAAGTGAACTCAGAAAAGAATACAGGAGTTATAATGGATAATAAGTTAAAATTTATAGACCATTTGGCAGATAAAATAAATAAGGCAAATCGGATTGAGGGACTAATTAGGCGAATCTTTGTATGCCCGTATGAGGAAATTTTTAAACCACTGTATGTGACTTTAGTAATAACGCATATAGAATATGCCAATCAGATATGGTGTCCATATTGAATAAAGGATATAGAGGCAGTTGAAAATATACAGAGAAGAGCAGCTATATTAATTCCTTCCCTGAAACTCTCAGCTATGGAGAGAGACTGAAGAAGCAAGGATTACCCACACACATATAAGAGAGAAAGAGGTGATATGATCGAAACATATAAAATTTGTGTGGAGTTTATGACCCAGAAGTATGTCAGGATATTTTTAAACTGCGAGATCACACCACAAGAGGACATCACAAGAAAGTTTACAAGAGAAGAATCACATTCGATAAGAGTAAAAACTCATATTGCAATAGAGTTATTAATAACTGGAATGTATTTCCCTGGTATGTAGTGGAATCAAAATCAGTTTTGCATTTTGAAATTAAATAAGATAAAGCTTGGATGACTCTAATGTATGACTCTAAAGCCAAAATACAAAATAGACAAAATTGTATTGACTGCCACCTCATATTTAGTTGATAGTTCAGAGCTGGATGCAGAGGCCTAAGCAGGCCTCTTCCATAAGGTCGACTGTGAGAAACTGTGAGAATCATTCGGGATCCAATCTTCCTTCCAGACCAGTCTGAACATTTTCCATACCCATTCCATCATTAACTCTCCTCCATATTTCAACATTTCATTACACATTCCCTCAGTTCCTGGGTCTGTCCCCATTTTAACTTTCTTCGTTGTTTTGAATACTTCCGTTCTGCTGATCTCTTCCTCCCTAGTCACCTCTCGTCTTCTCCCAGCCACTCCACAACACTTATACTTGAGCTACTTTCATTTTCTGTACTCAACAGTTCTTTAAAGTGTTCTCATCGTCTGCTAAATTTTCCCATTTCTCCAACAGCTTTCTGTAATTCTTACTTTCACTCCTCTACTGCTTCCCTAACTTCTTGACCTCTTTCCAAAACAGGTTCTTAGCTTTCCTTCACTTTATACTCAGATATTTTTCTTTTCAAATTCAACAACTATTTTCTTACACGCTCATATTAGTCTTTTCACTTCTTTCCTCTTCTCTGCATATAGTTCTCTTTTCCGTCTCTTCACATCATCCATTCCTCTACTTTCAAACCATTCATAATATGCTTTCATCTTTTCTGCCACACCTGTTCCTGGCACTCCCCTACATACTGCCTCACATGTTGCACATAATTCTTCTGTGAATATTTTACACATGTCTTCCACTATCTGCTTCAAATCATATCTATCCAGTCGCTACTCTACTAAATAAGTAAAATACAAAAATACATTGTCAAAGTGAAGGTTTAAAAGTTGGTAGGAGCCGTGAATAACCTTACAGCATGTCCTGCCATGAATCACCTTACAGACAAATCTGGTATGTCCTACTGTAAATTACCTTACAGACAGCCATATCAGGTATATTCTCCCCTGAATCACCTTACCGACAGCTAAATACGGTGTGTCCTACCTGATTACCCTTACAGACAGCAACATCGGGTGTGTTTCGTGAGGTGGGCGACCTGCTGGACACGGAGCGAGTCACCTACAACACGTTCAGTGGCATTGCTCACAGTATGAGGACCATCGTGAGGTCTGGATCCCATGTGTTGGTCGACGACGATATAAACTTCAATTATATGCTGCCCAACGACTTCTCCCGCACAGGTTGGAGAGAGAGAGAGAGAGAGAGAGAGAGAGAGAGAGAGAGAGAGAGAGCAACTGAATTCTTTTATCGCGCTGCAAAATCCTTTGGGGCATTAGACTCAAATAATTATTGAAGTGCATTTGTAATGTCAAATAACTCTAGACCAGAGGTCTTCAAACTTCAGTTCATCGACCTGTTCCTCCAGTCTCAGATAGTTCATCGATCCCCAAGCACTTATTATATGAATGAAAATTT
The DNA here is from genome assembly GCF_032717465.1 of Coenobita brevimanus. NCBI lineage: Eukaryota > Metazoa > Arthropoda > Malacostraca > Decapoda > Coenobitidae > Coenobita > Coenobita brevimanus. Next base: position 37,919,947 of record NC_136961.1, on the reverse strand, counting down.
AATAAATACTACTTTACTTAACTAATAATATTACGAGTAATAATAATAATAATAATAATAATAATAATAATAATAATAAAATAATAATAATAATAATAATAATGGTAATGTGACTTCATACAAAATAAGTGATATTTAAAATGTGAAAAAAAATAATAGATTTAACATACTTTTTATTTTTACTGAAATTCTTTATATTAACGAGAAGGACCGTCTGACAAGCGTTAGCAGGGGCATTTGAATTGAGTCTGAGAGTTTTAGTTTTAAGTCACGACGCTCTTCTAGGTTCAGTCTGTTCCCCCGCTTTGTTAAAAGTGCATCTGCATCGCTAAAACCAGCTTCAACCATGTATCAACTTGGGAATGAAAATAAAAATGCCTGAACCACTGCATGATGCCGAAGATATTAACATTGCTCCAACTGTCACTGAAGATTTTACTTCTCAACATTGCTTTTACTTCGAGGTCCATAGTCATATCCATAAGTTCTTCCTGTAACTGTGAGTCAGTGTCTGCAATTTCTATTTCAAATCAAAAGGTGTAGGTGTGCAGTCAGGCACGTGCATTTTCTCCAGGTCTTCAAAGAGTACTTTAAAGTCTTCCTTTAATTTGTCAAGGAGCTTTGTGTATATCTCCAGGTACCTATCTAAAATGTTTTCATTTTCTTCCAGTTGCCGTAAGTTTGAAAGATACTGAAAATTTCTACGTCCCAATGAAGCATTAAATAGGTCTGTTTTAGCCTGGAAGCCTAATGGTTATCCTGGCCTGAGTAATCGTAACATCTTTCCCGGCAGACGTTTCTGTACCTCAATAAATTTTGAATATAGGTTTGCCAAACACAACAGAGAACTCTTACACTTTTTTTAACACTTCACATAATGATCGGCTTACATCTGTTAGAAACTACGCAGTTAAGTTGAAAAAGTCTACAAGTCTTTGCGAGCTATAACCCCTAGACGGCCAGCTAACCTCAATGTGCAACAGTAATTGGTTCAGACTTTCATCACTGTCTTCACATAGCATTGCAGACAGTCTTCCTAACAGTTTCAATCACCTCTTTAATTGCTGGAATTATGATCTCACCAACTGTATGCGATTTTCCTTTCCTTGGTGTGGTGAAGGAGATACTGTGTGATGCCTTCGGTCCTCGTTCATTATCAACAACAGTGGGTGCTTTGAAAACTGCCTTTAAATTTGATCGATTTTTATATTTTCTTTCGGTATATGAGGGAGGAGGAAATGAGTTTGGGGGAGGGCAGTCAAATGGTGGGTGACAGAGCGACTTGAAGGCGTTTTGTCTGCGGCCACCCTTTGTGGGATTAGGACGTCGGACTATAGATAAAAAGATAGATAAATCTTTTTTTTTTTTGTCAGAGTGAACTCTTTCAAGGCGGTCTGTCATTTTCACAGGTTTAATGGCATCATTAATGAAAGTCTTCTTACATAATAGTCACATAGGCATTGTTTCATTGGAAGATGGAGTGATGAATCCAGATTTCAAACATTCTTGTGAATACTGTCGGAACTTCCTCTCGGTATCAGCAGCTGCCATTATGCTTGTTGGTAAAAGCACAACAATCACTTCATTGGCACCATTCCTATCGCTGTCGGTGTTGAAAATGCACTGACTGTCCAGAATCCACAGTCTGGGTTCGTATGTAGAGGGGGAATTAGTTCAGTACGGGAAGTGAACAGGAATCCTACACATCCGTATATCCTTCCTGGAACGGGAGATGAAAGAGAAAAGGGGAAGGATGGGAGGTACGTATGAAGGATGTAGTACAGATATACAGGAAGCTGACGAGACTAGTTATGAGGAACCCGAGTGTACCGTAAAGACAGTTAAGATATTTATCCACTATTAGTAAAAATGGTGAACATGGCTTAAGTAAATCGAAGTAATTCATCCATGTGAAAGACACTATAATGGTGTGGTCACGTCATGTGATTCTGGCATGGTAGATATATTAAGATTTCATTTAATTCAGTAAAACTAAAGTACACGATAAAAAATAATTATACATAAATCATGTGGCAATAATTTGTAATTTATTGCATGATACTGTAGGTACCTAATTTAAATTTTTCATACGCATTTCAGCTTTCGTCGCCAGTACACTGATTGATCCCTTATCGACCTTCCATCGTTCATCGACCCCTTATTGACCCCCAGCCAATTATCGACCCCCTATTGACCCATAGACAATTATCGACCCCCTATTGACCCATAGCCAATTGTCGACCTCATTTTGACCCCCCAGCCACTTATGGACCTCTTGGATAGTCTCATCGACCCATGGGGGTCGATATTGACCACTTTTGGGACCCCTGCTCTAGACTGTTTTAAGTCTTTTACCGGAGAAGATTTCTGTACTTTGAACAAAGTAATATGATGCTAACCTGAACCAAGAGTGCTAGACAGCCCATACTGTGAAAACGTTCCTGGAGGTGGAATATTACCCTTTGATTGTCAGGATTTCCCTCAGCTTCATATAACCGTCTGGAATTAGCCAGAATAACACGTCAAGTTGAGGCCGTACCAGCGAAACGGTTGATATAGGTCTTAACTTTTAAAGTATTATTAGGAGTTCAATATAGCTTTTAATCCCTTCATTCTTTTTTGGAGGTCTCATAGCCAAGTAAATCCACTTTCGCGTAGCCTGATAAAGTACCTAAGTACGGTAATTTCATTTTGTTTTTATTTCTGACACCATTCATACCAAACCGAAAAATGTAGCTTGTATTATCGTAAACACCCTGCATAGCGACCTTTAGGACCTGAAATCAGCTAGACCCAAAAATTTCTTCACTAATCTGACTGCACTCGAATGATTAAGGCGGGCCTGGAAGGACCTAAATAAACTCAACAGAAACCGAGGTACAGCCATGAACAAGAAAACACCGACAATCCATTGCTAGCACTGTGTCCTTCCTCCCTTCTTTCTCATTTCTCCCTTAACGTTAGGGAGCATTCTTCCCTCTCGTATTCTTTTACTATGTAGTTCTTCCTATCACAAAAAATATTCTATATAACACGTCCATCGCTACAGTCGGTAGCAAAGTTTCAACAAACAGTTACTCATGGCAGTACCATATTTATACTTGGAGTAAGCTGTAGGACTCAAAAGGATAAAACTAAGCCTGAAGTACTATGAATGGGCCTGAACTGCCGTCACTTAACCCGATTCGGTCTAACGGACCTAAAGTTGCTTGAATGACTTGCGGATGTCCTCTTTGGACGTGACTGGATGTACAGCCGATGATAAATGTTCATATAATATTTCACCACTCCCCCAATTTTCATGCGTAGTAAATACTCCTAGACTGAAAGAGACGGTATATTTCTTTTGCTCAGGGTTGATTCTTACTCTGTGAATAATATGATGCGTTAGAAAGGGAAGGTGACACATCTACCATAAGTGTAAAGTAGACCCAGCAGAAAAAGTAGACCAACCTTTTTATCTATGACTGTACGTGAACCAGAGATGGCGTGATTTAGTAAGAAACTAGACAATAATCAGAGAGCGCATACCTTTGCCAACGACTATACCAGACAACTTAGATCTCCTCCCAAACTCTATCAACTCTTCCTTTGGCCATGACCAACATATCCAAAAAAATTAAATCCATCTAAAAGTCTTTTGAGTATCTTGTGGACAAACAAACAAAAACAGTCCTGAACCGGGATCGAACTCAGATCGTCCCTGGAATTTAATCAACTCTTCCTTGGCCTTTGGCCCACATATCCACAAACTTTCATTGAAATCCATCATTTACTTTTTAAGGTATCTTGTAGGCAAACAAACGAACAGACAAATAGGGGTGAATGCACAACCTCCTTCAACTCCGTGGGCGGAAGTAATGACCTAGGCAAGAAAAGCTGTGATTTTATTTATTCATGTATTTATTTATTATTTTTTATTTTAGTTTGCGCGTCTCATCATAGATTAGGAGGATGATCATGATGATGATGATGATCATGATGAACGTATATAGTTTGGAACAATGTTTGGCCTAATATTCTCCTACTTTTCACTTTCCTCGGCTGGCAAATGTTGCTAATCTGTGCGAGGCTTGTTATATTGTTCTGCCAATAGATGATTCTTCTTAGTATAAGGCATCGGGGAAGAAAATGTCGGACATGCTCTAAATGTGAATTAGACGCAATGGAATGGAAGGCCATTTTTGTTCCCGACTGTACAGATCCAAAATGTTCATGTCAAAATGCCTTCTCCATTCATCTTCGATTTTCACGCCAGTCAGACTTTTGGACAAAATATGTTTCCCTTTTGTTCCTGTTTAGCCAGTGGTACAGTTGGGAACCTGGATATAGACCGACTACAGCTGCTTATATTCCAGGAGATGAAGACTTTGGGCTGTATTCAAAGTCGCATCGTTGGTTTCGTATCTCCTTTTTGTCAGCGATTTATTTTGTAAAGTACACATTAACATTCTTTTGTATGTTACCACACTTGTTCTGATATCGTCATAGTTTGCTTTAATAACATGCATCAGGATACTGAAGTGTAATTGCTATGTGTACTGTAGAATAAATCGTTCGGTTGGAAAATTACGAAACTACATCAAATGAAGAAATTCTAATGTCAGCCATGAGGACGTCAGAGGTGGAAAGTGATGGAGGAACAGCACCGGAATCTTAGCATGCCCTGTTTCAGCAATAAAGTCATTAGTATAATAATAACAATAATAATAATAATAATAATAAGAAACCACCACCACTACTACTACTACTACTACTCCAGGTCGTTGTGACTTCTATGTGTCCCGCACCACATACGCCACATCTCATCTTGGCTTTCCGGCTCAGAAAAACAGTCCACTGATTCCAGGGTTAAACATCATGTAAGTAATGCCTTAATATAGCCTTTATATGGTCAAAGGAACCCTGGTATTCTATTGCAGCTATACCCACCGCCAGGTAGCTTGTCTCTTCCACTCCGCTCGTCCTCACCAACCCCCCCAAGAGTGGGTGGGGACGGGCGGGGCCACGACTTCAGGAAAGAGGTAGGGCCTGAGAGACAAGTTCCCTGTTGGGGGGGGGGGTATAATAACTGACGATTTGTATTCATGAAACTGGTTTAGTCTGTCAAGTCTCTAAACTGTTCCCAGTTTCATCCCAGATCAATCTTATCCCTTTCAGTATGGTGATATCTTTACTATAATTTATTTTACACTAACCTGTCACAAGTTTTCGTCCTTTTGTAACTTAAATTACGTAGCTCAATGCCAGAAAAAGACAGTGCCATGGCTCAAAGTCTTTCCATTTTTTCTTCTTGACTAGCACCATATTTTAACATCCCGGTACTGAATATGAAGGGAATGTAATTTTAGGTCAAGTTAGAGTAAAGTGAGTATAATAACAGGCGACTTATGTACAGCTCCGCGGCACAGGTTTAGTTCGTCCAGTCCCTAAAATGTTCCCAACCCCATCACGAATCAATCTTGATCACTTCACTACGGTGATTACTTTACCCCATTTACTCTACCTTGGCCTAAAATTACCATCTCTTAATGTTCAGTCCTGGGGTTTAACAAGAGATTGACACTAGAATATGTTGCCAGTCATTGTAGAAGGACGAAAACCATGGCTAAGTCAGGTGAAAAGGGTATAGTTTCTTGTTTGCCATTTACTGACGTTGCTTCTCAGCCTGGGAAAGGCAATTAGGTATTTGGGTATAGCCTTCATGAATTCTTTTATTATTAGAAACTTTCACAAGGGAAATAAAATCGTCAAGATATAGCAGCAATAAACTAAAAAAAAAAAAAAATCGACAGACTGAAGACGTCAGTTCTTTACGCCCACCATTCCTGTAATCTATCCCTTAACACATTTATCACCCATGGATTTTTCTGTCTAGTACCACACGATTTTATTATTACTGGTAGAGTGGCCTAGTACCGAATTCGCTAATGAAGGTTATAACTAATTTCTTTAGTTTGAAAAAATATGAAAAAATCGTTCAGAGACAGCAAGACAGGAATAAATGTACGTCATCTGAAATATGGGGATGAGAAAATGAAAACTAAAGAAGTACGATTAAATCACAAAGATTTATTGATTTTTTTTTTTTGTGTGTGTGTGTGTACAGAGTGTCAGCACTGGTTCAGTCGGGCCTCTACGAGAGATGGATGAGGTTTTCACAAGGGAACGCCACCGCATGTAACAACTTGCCCAAGATTATCACTGTTCACACCGTCCTCTCACTCTCCAGTCTGTGGGTAAGCCTCCCTCTCACTCACCGGTGTGTAGGTAACCTATGTAACATTATCATTCACCTGCTTGTCTATGGTGGTTAAGACTTCCTTTCATTTGCCAGTCGAAAGGTAATTCACTCACTTGTCTATGGGCATAAAAAACAAATTAATTCACCAGTCGCAAGGTAATTCACTCAGTTCTGTATGGTATATGAGTAAATTAATTCACCAGTCAATGAGTACCTCTGACTGACCACTGGTACCACAGTCACCTTTAGAATTTCTTTAGAGACTTGTTCTGATTGACCCTCTCACGTTTAGGAAAACTCTGTTAATCTTTTCCGGCTGGCTTGGCGTTCTGGCCTATTAGTTTTGCCTCCACAAAAGCGATTTCTTGCTGTATTGTGACACTGGGTTAGTATGCTCGCTGGATAATCAAGTTTATTCCCTATGCTCTAAACCATTTGTAGTTCATCTACAAATTCGGAGTCTGAAACCCTACCTGCTCTCAAGTGCATAGATATGAAGGCAAATCTTTTAACATTAATATGATGATTCGAGTGGTACTGCACATACACACATCTGTAGACTTTTTGTATACCATAGTCGTCAGGACACCTTTACCCCTGATTACCACTATGTCCTAGAATGGCAGAACGCCAGACCAGCCAAAAGATCCTTAGTTAATTTACTGAAAAACTTAATATACATGTAGCTTTTAAATTCCACACACAAAATGTAATACACCTCGAATAGGACAATATGTAAAAAAAAAAAAGTCTTACACAATAAGTATAATGTAAGGACGCCCCAGCAGAGTGGTGGCTTATACAATCACAAAGCATCCAATGATTCCACACTGAGAGGAAAACTTCTAAGATATTAGCAAAGTCAAAAAATTCCCCTGAAAGAAATATAACTGTACCATGCTCAATTTCCAGTACAAATGAGAAAAAGGTAAACATGAGCCATGGTTATTTTAATGTGATTAACCGTTAACCGAATTAATTAATTAATACAAAGCAGTATCCACAAGGCAAATTTTTTTTTGTATAGGCTTGCTATGGTTTAGGATGCAAGTTCATGCGATGTGAGGTGAAGTGAGGTTAGGTCATGGTACGTCTGCTCAAGTGAAGCATGCCTTTGTTTTGTGTGCCTCTCCCAGCTGCAGGCGTATATATAAGACTTCAACCCTCATACCTCTATGCTACTTTGAAGGTGTAGTATACGAAGTATTTACTGTATTTTCATTTCTCCTGTGGTCAATTTGCATACATTCTTCTAACGGCGAAGTTTCTGCGGATAAGTAAATAATTAACTGGGTAAATAGATATATAAATATAGAATATATGACCATACACACACCCTATATATAAATATCCAACTTTCTAATACAAGAGTTAACGATATCCTGCCTTTAATATATGGTACAGGTGAATTCAACAACTGTCTTCCTCTTTGTCATTCTCACACTTACCTCCAGACATCTGGAAAGGAATGTATGTTGAACTAGGATTTCTTTATGTTTAGATATTTGTGAAAAGGACTGGCATCCTTATGTTCATTCTTTTTGCATGGAAAAGAGGTTAATTACTTCAGTCAAATTCCTCTATTTTGATAAGTCTCTGCAAAGCAGGGCAAAATGGTCCGTCTTTGGCGATAATGCATTTATACACTGCATCATGCAAGTAAAGGGGTTAAGTGTCATCATTCTCATTCTAACATTTCAGGGAATGTTTGCGGTGCTGGGGATGGGGTTCCTATTGAGTGTGTTGGTTCTGGTGGTTGAGGCTGTAGCTGGTGGGGCCAGTACCAGGTGGGGCCGCTTGTGGCAGACGGCCAAGCAGAGTCTCACAGCCAATCATCCTTCACCCTAGGCTTTACTTGACTGCTGTTCTACACATTTAACCCGCCCCATCCCGACCACTTTTCAACCACTGACTTCCCCCAGTCCCGACCATTTTTGGAAATTTTTTTCTTTTTGGCTGAAACCTCCGCTTTTGGTGAGAAACATTGATATTTCATAGAGAAATTGCTCACCTGAGGTTTAAAATACTCGATCCAGGTAGCAGTACCTCCTTACCTTACTGGGTTTTCTAACAGGTTGGCTCCAAAGAAAACGAGTTCTATGGGAGGGTAACTATTTCACACCACTCATAAACGATATTTATTTATTTACTTGGTACGAATATATATGTAGTACGAGAGTATGTTCGTTTTCAAACAGTAATATAGGCATTATAAGCATTGTTTCACTCACTAACTCATCACCATACCTGACCTTTTTTTCCCACATTACCTGATCATCATTTCTGACTGTTTCTTCCTCTAATGGTATGTAAAGTTTGTCCTCCACATTGTCATCGATTGGGGAATCACTCTGGCCCTGAATTTCGTACCGTGGCATGACATGGCTTTACTGGCCAGGTCACTGATAACAGGTGAATTGCTGAGACAATGGCATGCAGGGGGGGGGAGGTCATGCTGGGTAAGGCATTGTCCCTGCTGGCATCTTGTAGAGGAAGGTGTCCCGTGTATACGTACCAAATATCACTTGCGAAAATTGAAAATTGTGCAAATTAGGGACCTTGCAATTGATTTGCATTTATGTACGTCGACGGGATTGGCAGTGCCAAAATGTGTGGACGTTAATTCACGTCGACGGGACGCCACGGGTTAAGTGCAGCTAAAATTAGGATCTGGAGTTACGGATTTGTGAGTTACCGTACTGCAGATACTTTTTGTACAAACACTGAAAAAAAAATAATAATAATTTAAAATTACGGTGTGGTAAGCTTGTCTATTACTTTCCTTTTCATTTTACAGACAGTAAGTGGTAGATAATTAAATAATGTTGGTAATTATAATGCCTCTGTTAAACTAATTTGTAAAACACTTACTTTAGACTGGAGAACTATGTAGATATGAACGATATATGAATGTAGTTGTGGCCTTTGTGCATAGTCATGATAGCTCCTAATTTTGGACACTCTTATATTTGCTGCATGTGTGTCTAGTGTCTGTCAAAATTTTATGGCTACGTTTTTAACTGTAAATAATTGTCTCTGCGGCTGTCTGTACACAATTAGGCTGTAAGAATGAATTCTGCGGTGTTTGGATAAAGTAGACGGATTCTTTAATTCCTGTGTGACTGGAAACTGAGAGATTTATTTATCATGACGGGAACATAAAAGTATTGTTCTTTTAACGTTAACATTAAATAACCTGGAACACAAAGGTTTTGTTCTTCTAATAGCAACATTAAATTGTGGTCCCTACATATCTAGGAACAAAGTGTTCAAATAACGAACATATGCGAATTTTATGGATCTTCTCTATCTTTCTCATTTTATTCTGCTTAGTCAAGCCACCAAGGTTAATACAGTTACACATACTGTATATTGATCCAGGTGTGTGCGATTTTGAAATGTGACCATTTCAACGAATTTCATAACTATGTGCGATATTGCATGGCATAAATATACATCTTGAGTAGCACAGCACTGACTGAGAGATGTGTAAATTTACATTCTGACCAGTAACGAGTATAACAGCTGCACTGTATTTACAGATTACCAACAAAACCACGACTACTGAATGTCACTGAAACACAGGAAACTCAGTTGCGACTCAGAGTGAAAGTAATAAAGATAATTTCCTTAACATTTAATATTTATTTCAATGAATAGGTTTGTTAATCCAGATTTGTCACCATCAGCTACTTTATGTTGCTTGTCTCAATGAAATTAACCGTTTCATTGTAAAAAAAATATACAATATCAGTTTCAGTAAAATGTATATTACACCAGTTATTAGGCAGTGTGAAACAATCAAGAAAATGGCAAATGGAACCTGAATATTAAAAAGAAATATTATACTGAAAATTTAAAATTAACTAAAAATACTTCACTATTAAGAGTTCTGTATTAAGCTATCTAACATAACCTCAGTGCATACAGGACATGGGTAAAGATTAGCTAAGTCTGTTGCCAAACTCAGTACTGTCTACAACATTTCACAGATCAGAGACAATGATCGCGTTAGTTCTGTTGAATAAAGGCCTGCTCCTGTTACACTACAGTTGATAGGCACATAGGAAGGTGTATCAGCAAGAGGTGATGATTTTTACATATTCATGGCACCTGTTCCCTTTCGCTAGCCTCTTGTCTCCAACGGCCGCATGACACCTGAGAAAGGACGTCGTTAATGTCAAGGAATTATTAGGCGTCTTTCACACAGAGACCTTGGGTGAACGATCATATATTATTGAATTTGGGTGAGCAAAGGTTTAAGGAAACCCCGATATTAGACACTCACAGACACCTGCATTTGTTAGGTGTCATCACTTTGTGGACATTTATGGAACACTTGTAATCTTTATATGTGATCAGTTTATGGCTACTTATAGCAGAAACATCAATAGTTGATACAAGGGGTGGGCTCTCATCCTACATTACAGAGTGTATTCATTCATTCATTCATTCATCATCCAAACCTAAGTTGCCCCATGAGGAGCGTAGGCGCCCGGGGCTAGGCAAGTTGGTCTTGACATTTAAGATGAGAGTGACCAGCCGCACTTCCTGGGTGACATTACGTGAGCAATGAACCCCAACCTATCCTTGGATATAAACCTTCACTGGCTCAATCAGATTGGAGTGCCGTAATTACCCACTAAACCACCAGACGCCAAAATTTGGTTATATGGTTAACACCCAACGCAGTAAATGGTTTCCTGGTGTACAGGAAACCATTTGGTTTGTCACTCGGTGTAGAGTTACCCACAGGCAGAAGGGAGAGGAAAGAATGAAGAAACAAAGACAGAAGAGGGAGTGTAAAGTCACCCGTAGGCGGAAGGACGAGGAAAGAATGAAGAAAAGAAAGACAGAAGAGGATGGAGGGATAGAAGGAAGGAAGAGAGGAAAGGGCAGACACCCGTCAGCAGCACTACATCGACTGAGGGAAAGGTGAGCTCCTTCACCTACCCACCTTCTGCGGAGTGTAGTCACCAACAGTAAATACTGGTACCAATGATCTGAAAATCACTTGAATACGATATGTTTCAAAACCTTGGTGCAGACCTAACCAAGCGATGAATAGGGCAGGTTCTCTTTCATCGTGCTGAAAAGGAAACCGATGCAATAGAACGAAAGAACGAAGCGGGGAAAGCTCCCCTACCCCCCAAAAAAATTTAAAAAGCACAAACTTATGGTCAATACTGGGTAAAATTTGTACGTAAAGGGGGAATATAAATCATCGAATTCTATTTCCCCGTCAGGAGTGAAGGGTCCGGGCTTCGGCTACTCAGTCCCGACATTTAAGGTGAGTGTGACCAGCCTCATTAGCCCCAGAGTGGCATTATGTCAGGCATAACACCTAACCATCCCTCAGATGGAAACCTTTATCGGTCCTATCCGACTGGAAAAACTTAATCCACCAAGGAGTCATTTGGCTCTATGGTTTCCATCCAGGGTAGTAAATGGTTTCCTGGGTTACAGAAAACCATTATTAGTGTCACACAGTATAGAGTCACCTAATCAAAACTATGTTCAGCGAATGGCTCGTGGGGGGAAAAAATGCAATACAGTAAAAGTTTCCCCTTGGATGATTCCCCAAGATGATCCTCACAACTAAACACAGAAATACAATATTATTCTGAAGAGCTACAAGGCCCCTTACACCTGACACAATCTGAATGATGTGGATACTTTTACCTCTGCAGTTCTTGCTACAGGATGGTGGGTGTGGAGCATTCCCTATTTTGTGATGATGGGAGAAACACAGTTACTATGTAGCTGTTGCTGCACTTTTATACAGGAGATACAGGATGTTTCCTGCCCCACTCATATCCCCAAGACAAAGCTATCACTCTAGAGTTCTTGCCACCTGAGGGGTTACCTTGTGGGCCTCCAATCCTCTCGAAGGCGAGGAAAGATCACTTGGGATTCATGTCACTACAGAACTGTTGCAGGATATTCTGCTTTTGCCTCCCTTTTACTTTTTATGGAGCCGTGCTCTAATGTTTATTAACAGGAATCGGGGTAAGGATGAAAATGACAGCCACATGATTCTATACATTCCAAACACAATAGAATCCTACCGTTTACATCGTATCGTTTATAAGGGCTCCAACATTATTGGATGCATAGGCCTTGGCCACATGATGGTGGCTCTCTACGCTGTTCGATTTCTGGCAGCCTCCCTATTCAATACCTTATCTCTGAGGTCACATTCTCTGACTTCGTCCCAGGTCTTTTTTGGTCTGCCTCTCGCAACCCTACTCTGGACGTTCACGCGTCTCACTTACCGCACCCAAATGTCGTCTTCTATCCTTTCAACACACCCAAGTAATCTCAGTCTAGCTCTCCTCATCAAAACACCAATATATACCAGTCCCACCCTTCCTCTCAACTTTTCAATCGCAATCGTAGCCCTCCCTCCACCAGGCTTGGCATTCAAGAACGCTAAATACAATTAGTTTCAATCATGGACTCTAAATAAAATTAGTCTATTGTCAATAATAAATTATTGTGAGTAAGTTTTGACATCTTGGGCGCTTCAGACCGTGTAATATTTTATGAGCACCTCCACTGCATTCACTGTCAGCATAGTAAATAATTGTTTTTGCTTCTGCGACCCAAGGATAATGTCGTCAGTCTTAGTTGAAGAGCAGAATACAGCGTGAAGGGAGGTGTTCACTGGCTGGTGTGGTGAGAGGGTAGGTGTTCACTGGCTGGTATGGTGAGAGGGTCGGTGTTCATTGGCTGGTGTGATGAGAGGGTAGGTGTTCACTGGCTGGTGTAGTGAGAGGGAAGGAGTTCACTGGCTGGTGTCTTGAGAGGGTAGGTGTTCACCGGCTGGTGTAGTGAGAGGGTAGGTGTTCACTGGGTTGTATGGTGAGAGTGTAGGTGTTTAGTGGCTGGTGTGGTGAGAGGGTAGGTGTTCACTGGCTGGTGTGGTGAGAGGGTAGGCGTTTGGTGGCTGGTATGGTGAGAGGGTGGGTGTTCACTGGCTGGTGTGGTGAGAGGGTAGGCGTTTGGTGGCTGGTGTGGTGAGAGGGTAGGTGTTCACTGGCTGGTGTGGTGAGAGGGTAGGCGTTTGGTGGCTGGTGTGGTGAGAGGGTGGGTGTTCACTAGGTTGTATGGTGAGAGGGTAGGTGTTCACTGGCTGGTGTGGTGAGAGCGTAGGTGTTTAGTGGCTGGTGTGGTGAGCATGGAAGTGTTCACTCGCTAATGTGGTAAAAGGAGGTATTCGCTGACAGGTCTGGTGAGAGGTTACATGTTCACTGGTTGGTGTGGTGAGAGGGTAGGAGTTCACTAGGTTGTATGGTGAGAGGGTAGGTGTTTAGTGGCTGGTATGGTGAGAGGGTAGGTGTTCACTGGCTGGTGTGGTGAGAGGGTAGGAGTTCACTAGGTTGTATGGTGAAAGGGTAGGTGTTTAGTGGCTGGTATGGTGAGAGGGTAGGTGTTCACTGGCTGCTGTCTTGAGAGGGTAGGTGTTCACTGGCTGGTGTGGTGAGAGGGTAGGTGTTTAGTGGCTGGTGTGGTGAGAGCGTAGGTGTTTAGTGGCTGATGTGGTGAGAAGATAGGTGTTCACTAGTTAATGTGGTAAAAGGAGGTATTAGCAGGCAGGTCTGGTGTGAGGTTACATGTTCACTGGGTGGTGTGGTGAGAGGGGAAGTATACACTGGCTGGTGTGATGGGAGGGTAGTAGTTAACTGCCTGGTGTGGTGAGAGGGGCAGGTGGTTAGTGGCTGGTGTGGTGAGAAGGGAGGTGTTCTCTAGCTGGCAGTGTTTACATAAGGACAGTGGGAGGTGGTCAGCATTCACTGATCAACTGCTGCTCCAGGCCGTGAGAGTCCAGCTCCGGTATCACCTGCCCCCACACCGTCACCGTGAGTCATGTGACGCCATGTCGCTATACAACCTGTTGTCAATCGTGTGGCACCGTCTTGCTACACACTTCGGCGTCAGTCTTGTGGCACCGTGATGCTGCACACTTTGTTGTCAGTCTTGTGGTACCGTGTTGCTGCACACTTTGTTGTCAGTCTTGTGGTACCGTGTTGCTGCACACTTTGTTGTCAGTCTTGTGGCAGCGTGTTGCTGCACACTTTGTTGTCAGTCTTGTGGCAGCGTGTTGCTGCACACTTTGTTGTCAGTCTTGTGGCAGCGTGTTGCTGCACACTTTGTTGTCAGTCTTGTGGCAGCGTGTTGGTACACTTTAGTTACCAGTAATGTGTTATGATAATTTATTCAGGTCACTGTGATCTTTCCCAAATCAGAGTTGAAAACAAAAATAACAGTTTTTCAAAGCTATGTGACTTTGAGTGAATAATCTGTCTCTGTGTTTTTTCAGCTTCTCCAATTTCTGGTAAGTGTGATATATAAATTTGCAAATCTCTTGATATGTTGTACAGTATATTACAGTAGCCCACAGATGGGACAGCTTTTATTCTTCTGGAAAGTATGTAATATATATATAGTTTTTTTTTTGTGTGATAGAATGAGTTCTCCTCAGGAAGCTAAAACCATTATTTGAACGTCCACGTAAGTATCATAGTTTGTTTCATTTCAGGCTTAGGCATATGTTGTATATGTCAGTTTTGATTTTTTTTTTTAAGCCAGTCACGAGAAGTCTCTTCTGAACTATATTACGTCGTCCAGTTGTAGAAAGAAAATTATTCAGTAGGGCTTCAGTGTATATATGTGTTAAATATATAACAGAAAATAATGACTGGCCAGTAATAACATGTATGAAGGCATATCCGCTCAAGGAATAACTACAAGTTCCGCGCGGTGTAATGTTAACACAGCAGGTCTTTCAGCAAAACCAGCAATCATTGAAAGTTATGACATATCTGCCACTTTCCTCCCTCAAGCATCAAATAATAAATGGTTCATGTATGGCCAATGAAACATACCAAGCCACTCTCAGCTTAGGAATATTAGCCACCAGTGGAAAGTGACAGGCTAACAAGGTGAAACATTAGGTGAATACTTTGTCCCCGACTCTACATGCAAACTTAAGTGCCCGTTGTTGAAGGCAGTTAAGTCACACGATTATAATGGTCAATGTTTTTTTGATGGAACAAATAAAGTTTTTTTGATGGAAACTTTTTCTCCCTATATCGTGAAATGAAATATGGAAGTGAGTACATGAAAGTAAAAATGTCACTGCATGATAGTACTGTGATACAAACTCTAACATATGGAAGCGAAGCTTGGACCTTTGTTGGAAGGACACAAGTCAAGAGTAGAAAGCAGTGAAAATGAGTTATTCGAGAGGAGCATGTGTAGATACAAGTGAACCACAGACTACTCACTAATATGAAGTGAAGGACTGTTGTGGTGTGAATGTGGATGTGAGAGAAAGCGTATGAGAGAAATACACTGAGTTAGTTTGGCCATGTGGAGAGGATGCAGAATGTGAGAGACTAACGTGGATGCAGTTAATATGTGAGGGAGGAGTGACAGGTGGGAGGGGGAGGGGGAGATTAAGGATGATGATGGAGGGATGGATTGGAGAGGTATACATGATGAGGGGGAGTGGAGCTGGAGGGGAGTGATGCAAATGACGGGGACAGAGGCGACATGTTTGAGGCCTCTTTTGTTTTTGGCCACCCCTTACTGGATTAAGGGAAGAGCATGGGATCCATTGATGTGGTCGCCTGTGATGTGTACGCTTATGGCCAATCCATGGGGGAAGGAGGGAAGCGTGCTCGTTTCTGATGATACTTGAAGGCAAGTTTCTGTGTCCTAAGGAGTTGTTTTAACGAGTCATGTCCTGCTGTCAATACAACCGGGTGAACATGTATCGTCACTGGTGGCACAAATGCACTCTTAAAGGAGACTCTGGAAGAAATTCCTAATAATATCATGCCATCAGCATTATGTCCATGAAACTGTGCGTTGTATTAAGAATGGGCAAGACTACAGGTAATCAACCCATTTTGCCAGATATGGCGGATGCCTGTTTTGTAATGACAAAAGAATGATCATAGAGAATAGCTCTTAAATGAGTCTGTAAGGAGGAGGAACGGAGGTTAGCAATCAAGTTTAAAAAGAGTTTTCAGAACAAAAGTGAAGTTTAACTAATCTTATAGTATTATCACTCGAGGAATGATAATACAAATACGTACCTACTCAGATGGTAATGTTGTTTTACTTCTTTGGATTAAGCAGTCGGACGATTGCTTACGCCCTCCCAAAAAAGTATTGGCACTCGAGTAATACAGCACATATCATTCTGAAACATGGGTGAAGGATTGTGATATATGGGGCAGCCTGTAATTATAAGTCTGGCAAATCCTATCTATCTATCTATCTGTTTATTGTCAGACGCCTTACTCCCCGTAAGGGGTGGCCATTAACAAATCGCCTCCATGTCCGTTCAGTCCTCCGCCAATTCGCTGCCCTGCTCCCAGCTCACACCCTCCTCTCTCATATACCGCTCCACTCTATCCCTCCCACTCTCATGCTTGGCCTCTCTCTCCATCTCCCCCATCCATCTCACTTCACATACACTCTCAACGTTAGTCTCTCACTCTACATCACTCTCCACATGGCCAAACCACCTCAGTGTCCCATTTCTCTTAACACTTCCTCATCACATCCACATCCACACCACACATCGCTCCCTTCACTTCCTCATTCGTCAGTCTGTCTCCTCCTTGTGACTCCACATACTCCTCTCAAATAACTCATTTCCACTGCTCCTCACTCTTGACTTCTGTCCCTCCAACAAGGTCCAAGCCTCAGTTACATACGTTATTTTTTATATCACATCACTATTATGTAGTAAGTTTAGAATTCCATGTTCACTTCCCTATTTCTTATCACTGCTGTAATTATAAGTGCAAATATTATCTTTAGTAGTTATTAGGAATTCAAAATTGGCAAAAAGATTCACTTACAGGGTGGTATATGTTTTGAGGCATCAGATTTATAGACTCAAGTGTGTCTGCAAAAGTTGCTCATTGTCACAACCACCGTACCCAAAAGGTGTCGAATAATTTTTGTGCAAGTGTACATTGCAAAGAAAATTTTGAAAAGAAACAAACAGAAAGAGCAAACGAAAGCGTGGTAAGTTTAATGGACGTCAGGGAAAAGACTCTTTGGTGCCAGAGTCATGTAAATATATTTTTATGCAATGTTAACTAAACTAAGTGGAATAAGGAACAGCTCGTTAGGAAACCTTATAGAAAAATACCAAAGGTATGAGCACCCCATGGCTAGTGAATGCTCAAAAGATATGAAAGTTGAAACTAAATGTGTGTGTGTGTGTGTGTGTGTGTGTGTGTGTGTGTGTGCTGCTGGAGGTCTTGACTGAGGATGAGCTACTTAGTGTCAAATTTTAACACAATGCGAACAATGTCATTGTTATGAAGGCCTGAATTAGGAAGAGTGTGTGGCCCACAGATTCCTTGTTCTTAATCCGCCCTGAATCTTCCTTAGGAGGTCACTCTAAACAGATAATGACGTTGAAGAAAAACAAATAAAAACAAAAGGGATTTTGTATTAAAGACTTTAAACCTAACGGAAGCCCATTGGTGCTTCATTATAGGAGGGACCTAAGTACAGTACTTTTTTCAGCTTATGACCTAAAGAAGTTTATTTATCTGAGCAGCGTGCCAGCTGTGCAAGAGTTAAATTACATTATTAGTAGTAAGTTAAATACAGATAACATTGAAACCCAACAACAACACAAAAACAACAGCAGCAGCAGCTGCATGACAGTAGTAGCAGCAGCAGCAGCAGCAGCAGTAGTAGCAGCAGCAGCAATAACAATATTAATAATGATTATAATAATGATAATTAACAAAAACTTTGTTACTGTCTTTCGGACAGTCCCTAGTCTCCATCTACTGTTTCTTACAATGACCTTGACTCCACGGAGGAGATTTGGATTTTTTTTTTTTTTTTTTTTTTTTTTTTTTGGTCAGGCAATGACCCATACCAGGACAAGAACTTTGTGCTTTTCAGATTCCTTGTGCAGGTCGCATTGAAATCTCCATTACACACATGACCAACTTTAACTCGTTTACAGCATATACGCTGATAAGTCACTGACATGCCCTTCATCTATGCATTAAAGAATTTGTTTTGTTTTTTTCAACAATGGCCCATGCTAGGACACATAACCTGGGCCCTTCAGATTCATTCCACAGAGTCTGGATCTCCTGTAATTATAGCGAGACTCTGAGCCGGGAATAATAACAATGGCAACAAAAGCAACGGTCTCCACCTATGTAATAGGTAGAGACTAATGACACCTAGGATTCTGAAACCGCTGATACAATATTCACAGTACTCCACATTCCAGATGATAATGCCACATTCCATATTAGAATGACAAAAAAATATTAATCCACGCTTGTACATCAGATATGTCTACAGTCTTTGAAATATACACAGTATTTTGATGATAGGTAAAAAAAAAAAATAAAAAAAAAAAAAAAAGGCATCCAGAAAACGTAAAAAAAAAATATTGATTCGTTATAATCGCTGTTATGATATTTTAAAAAGTAAACATCTGTGAGATACGGAAAATACTTCTGTATCACTGTACACCTAATGTAAGCGTACTTTCGGTATGCCCTTCAAATTTTCTTGCAGATTTGACCTGTGATCTTGAGATCGAGGTCAGGGCTCATTCATACAGTACTATGCAAATCATGTTCACTCATGACCCACTACGTTTCTACCAAGCTTGGTTAAAATCGGCCTAATTCTTTACTATTTAGCACTTTCAGGCATGTGGTGGCCATTCTGATTTTCTTCAATATCTCAAAAAATATTTATTGGACCTCAATATTAATACCTAGGTGCACTACAATATGTTGACGAGTACATACTGGAATATTTGTAAAGAAATCGATAGAGTAGTTTTTGATGCATAGGACACCAAAATTTAAGAAACTAGAGGGCCCCCAAAGGGAAAAATTACACCAGCCGCGAGCCGATACATGTAAAATTTTGTGATGATATCTTGTGCAGTTGCGAAGTTATGATGCTAACAGACAGACAGACCTTGATGTCCTTTCACCAATTTTGAAGTCGTGATCTTTTTTTTTTCTGTTCTACACACCTGCAAACTTTTCTTATGATATCTTGAGCAGTTGCAATGATATCTTGAGCAGCTGCGAAGTTATCATGTTAACACACACACACACACACACACACACACACACACACACACACACACATTGAAAACAATTCCAGCTTCGCTGTCGAGTTGGTAACAAGGAGACTTTTCTCTGTAAGTGTTAAAACATCTTAGAAGACTGGACCAAGTTTACACCCATAACACGTAACCAAACTGATACACTTAAGAAACGCCTGAACACCCTGTTTACGGCAATGAATGCAAAAATAACTGGTACAAAATTTAATGAAGTTGTTAGTGATTATGGCCCTGGATATATTCATGGTAATGTCACATCACAAACAAGGTAACCCCCTGAGGCCGATTATCTCCTAGATACCCACTCCAACTTACAGGACTGCAAAATGACTGAACCAAATAATCATGCCTTACATACCTACAACTTACTCATTGTGTTCAACAGAGGAGTATGTGGACATTTTGAGGGTGATCAGACCATATGGCATTGTTACCCCTCACTGGACATAGAGAGCTTATTCCACCAATGTCCCAGTACAAAGAACAGTTGATAAAATCCTGGACTACGTCCACTGACATTGCGAACTATTACCACCAGGGACACCAAGAAGCATCATGGGAAACTTGTTAAAAACCTGCACAACAGAAGTGCCATTCAGGTGTACAGAAGGAAAACTGTACGTTCAGAAGAATGGTGTAGCCATGGGGTCTCATTTAGGAGTGCTCTTTGCATAAGCCTTCATGTCTCATGCAGAGCACCTGGCATTTGAACACTGAGATGGTAAACCTCAAGTCTGTTGAGGTACATTGATGATATACTCGTGTGTGCAGAAAATCACATCAGACTTCAGCAACCAAATACATGCCTAGAAGAATTATCTGGCTTATGATTCACTGCTGAGCTTAACAACAATGGTAAACTCCCTTTCGTGTATGTGATGGTAGACAGTGCGAATGAGGTTTCACTACTAATGCCCATCATAAGCCAAGCATCACTGAAAAATATATGGACAACAGAGGTGAATGTGCTCAGAACTACAAGACAGGTGTCATCAGAGTGTATTTTAAAAATGGCCATCGCAGTTGTGCTCCTAATGGCAGTCTATAAACTGAGAGATGCAACATCTATGTCAGATGTGCATAGATAATGGCTACACTAACAAAAACTTTGACTATATCACTAGCAAATATTTCTGAATGTTATATATCTGGCCAGCATAAACCTCTGGTGACCAGTGATATTTACTGTCTTACTCTGCAACACTTTTAGCAACAGATTAAAAAAAAAAGATGAAAAGACTATTAAGAACATTAGAAAAAAGAAGCTGTCAACCTACTAACGAAAATTGTATTATTATCTATTACATGAACCCCTGTACCAGTGCCTTGGTAAGGAAAAACAACTTAACCGGTCAGACTGGGATGCTATCTAAAACCGAGGTAGTGTATGAATATCAATGTACTGGGTGAGGACTGCACGCCTCATAATAACACCTACATGGGTAATGCAGTGGGACTTGCAACTTAGATTGTCAGCTATCTCTAC